>NW_028300669.1:0-5000 GCF_049724085.1 Artemia sp. Qi Xiang Cuo
TTGTCATGGTTTACCTTGTCACATAAACATTCGCTTGATTTTTCAAAGTTCATTTTGAATTTTTTTTCCTTTAAATGCAATAGTTGGAATTTTTCAGTCGTGCTTTGTCGTAGTTTATCTTTTCATAGTTAAATTCTCTTAATTTTTAAAATTTCATTTAGAATTTATACAGTTAAAATTCAAGAGTTGGAATATTTCAGTAGTGTTTTTTTGTAGTTTACCTTGTCAAGGTTACATTCTCTTGATTTTTCAAAGTTTATTTTGAATTTATTTCATTGAAATGCAAGAGTTGGAATATTTCAGTAGTGTTTTGTCATGGTTTACCTTGTCACAATTACATTCTCTTGATTTTTCAAAGTTCATTTTGAATTTCTTTCGTTGAAATGCAAGAAGTGGAATATGTCAGTAGTGTTTTGTTGTGGTTTACCTTGTCTCAGTTACATTTTCTTGATTTTTCAAAGTTCATTTCGGTTTTCATTCATTGAAATACAAGAGCTGGAATATTTCAGTAGTGTTATGTCGTGGTTTTCCTTGTCACAGTTACATTCGCTTGATTTTTCAAAGTTCATTTTGGATTTCTTTAGTTGAAATGCAAGAGTTGGAATATTTCAGAAGCGTTTTGTCGTGGTTTACCTTGTCACAGTTATATTCTCTTAATTTTTCAAAGTTCATTTTGAATTTCTTTCGTTGAAATGAAAGAGTGGGATTATTTCAGTAGTGTTTCGTCGTGGTTTAACTTGTCACAGTTACAACCCCTTGATTTTTCAATGTTCATTTTCAATTTCTTTCATTGAAATGCAAGAGTTGGAATATTTCAGTAGTGTTTTGTCGTGGTTTACTTTGTCATAGTTACATTCTCTTAATTTTTCAAAGTTCATTTTTAATTTCTATCGTTGAAATGCAAGAGTTGGACTATTTCAGTAGTGTTTTGTTGTGGTTTACCTTGTCATGGTTACATTCTCTTTATTTTTTCAAAGTTCATTTTGAAATTCTTACATTGAAACGCAAGAGTTGGATTATTTCAGTAGTGGTTTGTCGTTGTTTACACTGTCACAGTTACATTCACTTGATTTTTCAAAGTTCATTTTGAATTTCTTTCGTTGAAATGAAAGAGTTGGAATATTTCAGTAGTGTTTTGTTCTGGTTTACCTTGTCAAAGTTAGCTTTTCTGTATTTTTCAAAGTGCATTTAGGTTTTCTTTCATTGAAATGCAAGAGTTGGAATATTTCAGTAGTTTTTTCTCGTGGTTTACCTTGTCACAGTTACATTCGCTTGATTTTTCAAAGTTCATTTTGGATTTCTTTAGTTGAAATGCAAGAGTTGGAATATTTCGGAAGCGTTTTGTCATGGTTTACCTTGTCACAGTTATATTCTCTTGATTTTTCAAAGTTCATTTTGAATTTCTTTCATTGAAATGAAAGAGTGGGATTATTTCAGTAGTGTTTTGTCATGGTTTACCATGTCACAGTTACATTTTCTGTATTTTTCAAAGTTCATTTCGGTTTTCTTTCATTGAAATGCAAGAGTTGGAATATTTCAGTAGTGTTTTGTCTACATTATAAACGTTGATAGAGAATCCGTATGTGTTAATACTTCTTTCATAAAACTATCTGCAGAAATAGGCTAGCCAATTTTTGAATTCTCCCCTCAATTAATATGTTCTTGAGAAGTGTTAGCTAATAGCTTTGGTTTACTAACACTCTTGTTTAAACGGGCTAAAGGAAAATTGATAGCTAAAATTGTTAGTTCAGAATTAGACGGCTGAAAAAGCCTTGAACTGTAAGGCTTCTGCTAGAAGAGGAAATATATTTCGAGGTGGAAAAACATTCGAATTTAGAGTCGATTTAATTTAATCTATTCAAATATTAAAAATGGGGAATGGGAAACACTCATATTAAAACTAATTGAATCAGAAAAAAACTAACGACTTATTGAACACGTGCGTAGCTTAGATTAAGATGATTGGCTAAAAATTCAAATTTTTCCCACGATTGAGCTGGGAATTCAATCTAGTTCACAAGTTTTGTTGCAAATGCTCCAATTGACATTGCCACGAGTCACCTATAGCTGACAATATTTTCGAGTTTGTCTTTGCCATAACAATGTTTTGAACGAAATATCTCATTTATTTTAAACGATGTCACATTAGCATGAGACAGCATGTCTCATTTAGTTTTAATTTATTTTTAAACAAATTGAAAGAAATATCAAGAGAAGTTATAAAAAATTTAACATAGTTTGAACGAAATATCTCATCTAAGTTTTAAAAACAACACCCTTTTTTTCAACCGTTTGCTCTCTTCTTTTGCCTGGTTTGTCTATAAAGAAAAATCAGAAGCCTAAACTTTAATCAGACACCGTTTTAAGTTCAAATCATTTTAGGACTTTATTTCTGAACATATAAGTTTTAAAAAAAACAGCCTTTCTTTTTAACTGTAAGTAATGATCAACATAGAAATTATAAACTAACAGCAATTATTCTGTATTGTGGAAGAACTGCCCCTTCCTTAACCCTCACTCTTTTTTTTATCAGCGTTCTCAATCTTTTTTTAGGATGTGTGGAGCGAGTGGGAGCTCACAGTTGAGGAGGAGGAGCTGCTCTGTACTAGTACAGCAATTGATGCTACTATGTCAGAGGATCTATTGAGGAGGGGGCCTTCGGGCCGAATTTGTGTTGAGGATGCCGGGTGATTGACACCAAGTTTAACGATACTTAGAGTTCGTGAAACTTTATTTGAGGAGGTATCTCCTTTGATCAATATATCAATAGCCTATAGTGAGATTGAATGTATACCACTCCCTCTCATAGATATAATGGTAGTGGAAAAAGATGAAAGCGATATTGAGTGGTCTGAACCAGATATTATATAAAAATATTAGATATTATATAAAAACTATTGTAAATATTGATATTTCAAATGAGTAAATGATTAGAAAAATGTTTTATTTTTTATCTTTGATAGAAAACTTGACTGTGGACTGATAGTCCAAACTGATCAAACTGAACTATTCATGCTAACCTAACCTAAACTTTCCTTATATTCTCTGCAATCCTCTCCCGCTAATATGTAACCAGCCCTCTGATTGGCTTAGAAGGAGACACGTGATCCTGTTTCCCGTTATTGGATCAATAAAATTCCCCCACCGATTATGCAAATCAATTTCTCGGAAATCCACTTCCCCTAGATCAATACATTCCCCTAGCGATTATGTAAATCACCCCTCGTGTCATTACACCTGGCCAGACAACAACAACAACAACAACAACAAATAAATCGACCTTGACACCATCCATTAGACGATCGATAATCCGTGAATAAATTTTGTCCCGTCAGCGTTAGACCCAAATTGTATATGGCAGCAGTGGTGTGATCGTGGGAGTTTATAAAAAAAGTGTCCGGATCCTGATTCGAAGGGGTGGTGTAATCGTGGGGCTGGTACCCCCTCTCTACTTATGTGTATTAACTGACAATGCACATTCATTTGTATTTTTTTTCAGTAAAGTGCAAATTATGTTCTGACCTTGGTAAGGCATAGGGGTTTTGAACCCTGCTCATGTTAATTTCTGCTCCTTTTGAGTTTGACCCTGTTATTTATTGTAATTTCTGTTCGTTTTGGGTTTCATTTATTTATCGATGCTGATTTGTAGTAGTTTCACGCTTGGTAGATTACTTGATTATATTTTTGCTCATTTTTGGTTTTATGGAGTTCTTTACGTTTCTTTAAAAAACTTATTCTGTGGAAGAAGTTTTTTGAATTAATTTATGTACGTTTTAGTTTGACGAGGTCTTTTCAGGGAAAAATAAAATAATACTTAAAATCTTTTTGTTTTAAGACTTTATAGTTTGGCCTGCTATTTGTATGCCGGAGAAAAATTTTCAGCAATTTTTAACAAGATACACCTTTTAAAAATCTGGACACAAATAGTAGTGTTTAAATTAGTTTCATACCTTCTGTAGTTGACCTGAAATAGAAAACTTGATACCATTAGCAAAAAAAATCTGTTTACTTTCTTTGATAGCTTGGATACACTTACGCTATTTTGATTTGGTTAAATTTTAAGAGAAGAAGTAACCCCGAAAGCTTGAACATAATAGTCTCAGTCGTTGTTGGGATACTGCTGAGATCATGGGCGCCCATACGGGGGGGCATGGGGGGCTCCCGCCCCCCCCCTGGCTGAATGATGCTGCCTTATTTTTATATTTTTGTTCTGAGATTTCTATTATATAGCATTAAAAGTGCCAATTGGACGTGGTTTGCTCCCCCCCCCTGGAATCCAGCTTAGGGGCGCCCATGGCTGAGATGCCTTATTGGGGATTAGCATTAACACAGTGCATTTTGATTTAATCTTAAGGCAACATTTAGTTTTTAAACATTTATGGGCAAATGGGAGGCTGGGTGTGGGAGGGGGGATAGTTGCCCTCCAATCACTTTCGACTATTAAAAAGGGCATTAGCCCTTTCTATTTTTAATCGAATGAGCCCTGTTCGAAGTTCCTACGACAACTTCTTCGATACAAAGTGCCCTGGTCTAAAAAAAAAAAAAAAAAAAAAAAAAAATACATTGCACCCACATCGATATTTAAAATAAAAATGTTAAGCCTTCCAAAAACTTTCGACTATTAAAAAGGGCCATACCCCTTTCAATTTCCAATTGAATGAGCCCTTTTTGAGTTTCTACGACAACGCTTTCTATAAACACCTTAAATGCCCCCTGGGCATAAATTACAACCCTTGTCCCGAGGGCTTTGATGGGGTTGTCATCCTCAAAGACCTAATTTGCAAAACTTTCAACTACGTTAAGGAAAACGGCTATCTCAAAATTTTGATTGAATGTGTTTAGGGAAATGGTGGGCGTGAGAGGGGCGTTAATTTCTCTCCAATCACTTTCAACTATTAAAAAAGGCTTTAGCCCTTTCAATCTCCAATCAAATGAGCCCTTTTGAAGTTTCTACGACAACGAGTTCAATAAAAACCTTATATGCCCCAGGGCATAACTTA
>NW_028300670.1:0-50000 GCF_049724085.1 Artemia sp. Qi Xiang Cuo
CTTAGAGTCTTATAGCTTAGAGTCTTATAGCTTAGAGTCTTATAGCTTAGAGTCTTATAGATTATAGTCAAAGCTCATACTGAATAATAGATTATTTTCTATTTTCTTATAGTAAAATATCTCACCTTCTTTGATATAATATTTTTTTTGAATATGGACTAATATCCTTTTTTCAATTATCGTCGATTAATATAGATTAGATTCTTATTGCTTATAGTCTTACTGATTAGAGTCTAATAGCTTAGAGTCTTAGAACTTAGAGTATTACAGCTGAGAGTATTATATCTTAGAATCATATTTCTTAGAGTAATATCGATTAAAGTCTTATGACTTAGATTCTTATTGCTTAGAGTCTTATAGCTTAGAGTCTAATAGCCTAGATTATTATAACTTAGAGTCTTATAGATTAGTGTCTTATAGATTAGAATCTTACATAGTCTAGTGTTATATCTTAGAGTCTCATAGCTTAGACTCTTATAGCTTAGAGTCTTATAGCTTAAATTCTTATAGCATAGAGTCTTATAGCTTAGAGTCGTATAACTTAGTCTTATAGATTAGAGTCTTATAGATTAGAGTCTTATAGCTTCGAGTTTTATAACTTAGAGTCTTATAGAATAGAATCTTATATCTAAGAGACTTATAGCTCAGAGAATTAAGTCTTAGATCTTTATATATTAGCGTCTAACATTTTATAGTCTTACGGATTACAGTCTAATGTCTTGTAGTCTAATATCTTAGAGTATTGTAGGTTAGAGTCTTATAGCTTAGAGATTAGAGTCTTATAGCTGAGAGTCTTACAGCTTATATTAATATAGATTAGAGTATTATATATTATAGTCTTATAGATTAGAGTCTTATAGCTTAGAGTCTTATAGCTGAGAGTCTTATAGCTCATTGTCTTATAGCTTAGTTTTATAGCTTATAGTCTTATAGCTTAGAGTCTAATAGATTATAGTATTAGAGATGATAGAATTATATATTAGATTCTTATATCATAGAGGCTTAGATCTTAGTCTTATAGCTTAGAGACTTATAGCTTAGAGTCTTATTGCTTAGAGTCTTATAGCTTAGAGTCTTATAGATTAGAGTCTTATAGCTTAGATTCTTATAGCTTAGATTCTTTTAGCTTAGATTCTTATAGCTTATAGTCTTATAGCTTAGAGTCTTATAGCTTAGAGTCTTATAGCCTAGAGTCTTATAGCTTAGAGTCTTATAGCTTAGAGTCTTATAGCTTAGAGTCTTATAGCTTAGAGTCTTATAGCTGATAGTCATATAGCTTGGAGTCTTATAGCTTAGAGTCTTATAGCTTAGAGTCTTATAGCTTAGAGTCTTATAGCTTAGTCTTATAGCTTATAGTCTTATAGCTTATAGTCTTATAGCTTAGATTATTATAGATTAGATTATTATAGCATAGTGTCTAATAGATTATATACATATATCTCTGAGTATTATCGCTTCTACTCAGAAATATTAGATCATAAGAGATTATAGTCTTATATTTTTGAGTTTTATATCTTTAATTCAAATAGCTTAGATTCATTTTTCATAGATTCTTAAATTTAAAAGATTAATCTAGTAAAGACACTCATATTTTACTTAAACCTAGATTAGTTGTACGGCGTATAGTCTTATAGCCTAGTCTTATAGCTTAGAGTCTTATAGCTTAGTGTCTTATAGCTTAGATTCTTATATCTCATTGTATTATAGATTAGTATTATAGCTTAGAGTCTTATAGCTTAGAGTCTTATAGCTTAGAGTCTTATAGCTTAGAGTCTTATAGCTTAGAGTTTTTTAGCTTAGAGTCTTATAGCTTAGAGTCTTTTAGCTTAGAGTCTTATAGATTAGAGTCTTATAGCTTAGAATCTTATATCTTTTAGTCTTATAGCTTAGAGTCTTATAGCTTAGAGTCTTATAGCTGAGAGTCTTATAGCTTAGAGTCTTATAGCTTTGAGTATTATATCTTAGAATATTATAGCTTAGAGTGTTTTAGCTTAGAGTATTATTGAATAGAGACTTATAGCTTAGTCTTATAGCTTAGAGTCTTATAGCTTAGAGTCTTATAGCTTAGTGTCTTATAGCTGAGAGTCTTATAGTTTAAAGTCTTATAGCTTAGAGTCTTATAGCTTAGAGTCTTATAGCTTAGAGTCTTATAGCTTAGAGTCTTATGGCTTAGAGTCTTATAGCTCAGAGTCTTATAGCTTAGAGTCTTATGGTTTAGAGTCTTATAGCTTAGAGTCTTATAGCTTAGAGTCTTATAGCTTAGAGTCTTATAGCTTATAGTCTTTTATCTTAGAGTATTATAGCTTAGTCTTATAGCTTAGAGTATTATATCATAGAGTATTATAGCTTAGTCTTATAGCTTAGAGTCTTATAGCTTAGAGTCTTATAGCTTAGAGTCTTATAAATTAGAGTCTTATATGTTAGAGTCTTATATCTTAGATTCTTATATATTAGATAATTATCTCTTTTTGTTGCTTATCTTTTTGTCTTAGTTCTCTTAGTCGTAGAGCTTTGAGTCTTAGATCTTTTAGACATATTGCTTAGATTCTTATAGCTTTGATTCTTATAGATTTTCGTCTTATAGCTTATCATATTACAGCTTTGAGTATTATAGCTTAGAGTTTTGTTGCGTAGGGTCTAAATATCAGGTTCTTAAAGATTATATTAATAAAGATTATAATCTAATATATTATAGTCTTAAATCTTTGTGTCTAATTTAGTATAGACTACATTATTATTGTCTGTATGATGTGAGTCTTATAGCTTCGAGTCTTATAGCTGATAGTATTAGAGCTTAGAGTCTTATAGCTTAGAGTCTTATAGCTTAGAGTCTTATATCTTAGAG
This sequence comes from Artemia sp. Qi Xiang Cuo, assembly GCF_049724085.1. Taxonomy (NCBI): domain Eukaryota; kingdom Metazoa; phylum Arthropoda; class Branchiopoda; order Anostraca; family Artemiidae; genus Artemia; species Artemia sp. Qi Xiang Cuo. Next base: position 2,846 of record NW_028300670.1, read on the forward strand.
TCTTATAGCTTAGAGTCTTATAGCTTAGAGTCTTATAGCTTAGAGTATTATATCTTATAGTATTATATCTTAGAGTCTTATAGCTTAGAGTCTTATATCTTAGAGTATTATATCTTAGAGTCTAATATCTGAGAGTATTATATGTTAGTCTTATATCTTATAGTCTTATATATTATAGTCTTATCTCTTATAGTCTTATTTATTAGATTTTTATGTATCAGATTCATATTTAGTAGAGGTTTATGGCTCTGTGTCAAATGGCGTAGAGTCTCATAGCTCAGAGTCTTGTTGCTTAGATTCATATGTCTCAGAGGCTAGTATCGACTAGTATAATAAATTCTTTTCTAAAATCGTCGTGAATAATAGCTTAGATTATTATATATTTTAGTATTATAGATTAGAGTCTTATAGCTTAGAGTCTAATAGCTTAGAGTCTTATAGCTTAGAGTCTTATATCTTAGAGTGTTATAGCTTAGAATCTTATAGCTTAGAGTCTTATAGCTTATAGTCTTATGTCTTAGAGTCTTATAGCTTAGAGTCTTATAGCTTAGAGTCTTATAGCTTAGAGTCTTATAGCTTAGAGTATTATAGCTGAGAGACTTATAGCTTAGAGTCTTATAGCTTAGAGTCTTATAGCTTAGAGTCTCATAGCTTAGAGTCTTATAGCTTATAGTCTTATAGCTTAAAGTCTTATAACTTAGACTCTTATAGCTTAGAGTCATATATATTAGTCTTATAGATTAGAGTCTTATAGCTTAAAGTCTTATATCTTCGAGTTTTATAACTTAGAGTCTTATAGTTTAGAGTCTTATAGCTTAGAGCCTTATAGCTTAGAGTCTTATAGCTTAGAGTCTTATAGCTTAGAGTCTTATAGCTTATAGTCGTATAGCTAACAGTCTTATATCTTAGAGTCTTATAGCTTAGAGTCTTATAGCTTAGAGTCTTATATCTTAGAGAATTATAGCTTAGAGTCTTACAGGTTAGAGTATTATAGATTAGATTATTATAGATTAGAGTCTTAGAGCTGAGAGTCTTATAGCTTAGAGTCTTATAGCTTAGAGTCTTATAGCTCATTGTCTTATAGCTTAGTTTTATAGCTTATAGTATTATAGCTTAGAGTCTTATAGCTTAGGGTCTTATAGCTTAGAGTCTTATAGCTCATTGTCTTATAGCTTAGTTTTATAGCTTAGAGTATTATAGCTTAGAGTCTTATAGCTTATAGTCTTATAGCTTAGAGTCTTATAGCTTAGATTCTTATAGCTTAGAGTCTTTTATCTTATAGTATTTTATATTATAGTATTATATCTTAGAGTGTTATAGCTTAGAGTATTATAGATTAGAGTCTTATAGCTTAGAGTCTTATAGCTTAGAGTCTTATGGCTGAGAGTCTTATAGCTTAGAGTCTTATAGCTTTGAGTATTATATCTTAGAATCTTATAGCTTAAAGTCTTATAACTTAGAGTATTATAGCTTAGAGCCTTATAGCTTAGTCTTATGGCTTAGATTCTTATAGCTTAGAGTATTATAGCTTAGAGTCTTATAGCTTAGAGTCTTATAGCTTAGAGTGTTATAGCTTAGAGTCTTATATATTAGAGTCTTATAGATTAGAGTCTTTTAGCTTAGAGTCTTATATATTAGTCTTATAGCTTATAGTCTTATAGCATAGAGTCTTATAGCTTAGTCTTATAGCTTATAGTCTTATAGCTTAGAGTCTTATAGATTAGAGTCTTATAGCTTATAGTCTTATAGGTTAGAGTCTTATAGCTTAGAGTTTTATAGTTTAGAGTCTTTTAGCTTAGAGTCTTTTAGCTTAGTCTTATAGCTTAGAGTCTTATAGCTTAGTGGGTTATAGCTTATAGTCTTATAGCTTAGAGTCTTCTTAGAGCTTAGAGACGTAGATCCGTGTTTCTAAGGTAAGATAGTAGTTAAGCTGAGAGTCATAGATCATTGAATCTTATATCTCTGATTATTCTATATAAGATTCTAATAGCGTACATTTTAATAAATGAGAGTCTATGATCTTAGACTTAATTATTAGAGAGTAGAGTCTTATAGCGTAAAGTCTATTAGATTAGATTGGATTATCTTAGAGTCTTATAGCTTAGAGTCTTATAGCTTAGAGTCTTATAGCTTAGAGTCTTATAGCTTAGAGTATTATAGCTTAGAGTCTTATATCTTATAGTCTTATAGATTAGAGTCTTATATCTTAGAGTATTATAGATTAGAGTCTTTTAGCTTAGAGTCTTTGAGCTTAGAGTCGTATAGCTTAGAGTATTAAAGCTTAGAGTCTTATATCTTAGATTCTTATATCTTAGAGTCTTATAGCTTAGAGTCTTATATCTTAGAGTCTTATAGCTTAGAGTCTAATAGCTTAGAGTCTTATATCTTAGTCTTATATCTTATAGTCTTATATAGTAGAGTATTATAGCTTAGAGTCTTATAGCTTAGAGTCTTATAGCTTAGAGTCTTATAGCTTAGAGTCTAATAGCTTAGAGTCTTATAGCTTAGAGTCTTATATCTTAGAGTCTTATAGCTTAGATTCTTATAGCTTAGAGTCTTATAGCTTAGAGTCTTATAACTTAGAGTATTATAGCTTTGAGTCTTATAGCTTAGAGTCTTATAGCTTAGATTCTTATTGCTTTGAGTCTTATAGCTTATAGTCTAATAGCTTAGAGTCTTAGAGCTTAGAGTCTTACATCATAGTGTCTTATAGCTTAGATTCTTACAGCTTAGAGTCTTATAGCTTATAGTCTTATAGCTTATAGTAATAAATCTTAGAGAAGCATCTAAACGACTAAGATCTATACTAGACTAGTATCTTCTCGACATATAGCAGAGAGTCTTATATCATTGATACAAATATAATTGAGTCTTATAACTTATATGCATACTGAGCAGGTCAGGTTATCTTAAATTATAATGGATTAGAGACTTATGGCTTATAGTCTTATAGCTGAGACTAATGGATTAGAGTCTGATATATTAAAGTCTTATAGCTTAGAGTCTTATAGCTTAGAGTATTATAGCTTAGAGTCTTATAGTTTAGAATCTTATAGCTCAGAGTCTTATAGATTAGAGTCTTATAGCTTAGAGTCTTATAGCTTAGAGTCTTATAGCTTAAAGTCTTATAGCTTACAGTCTTATAGCTTATAGTCTTATAGCTTAGAGTCTTATAGCTTAGAGTATAATAGCTTAGAGTCTTATAGCTTAGAGTCTTAAAGCTTAGATTATTATAGATTAGAGTTTTATAGATTAGAGTCTTATAGCTTAGAGTCTTATAGCTTAGAGTCTTATAGCTTAGAGTCTTATAGCTAATTGTATTATAGATTAGTTTTATAGCTTATAGTCTTATAGCTTATAGTATTATAGCTTAGAGTCTTATAGCTTAGAGTCTTATAGCTTAGAGTTTTATAGCTTAGAGTCTTATAGCTTAGTCTTATAGCTTATAGTCTTATAGATTAGAGTCTTTTAGCTTAGAGTCGTATATCTTAGAGTCTTATAGCTTAGATTCTTATAGCTTAGAGTCTTATAGCTTAGAGTCTTATAGCTTAGAGTCTTTTAGATTAGAGTCTTTTAGCTTAGAGTCTTATAGCTTAGAGTCTTATAGCTTAGAGTATTATAGCTTAGTGTCTTATAGCATAGAGTCTTATAGATTAGAGTCTTATAGCTTAGAGTATTATAGCTTATATTCATATATCTTTGAGTCTTATAGCTTAGAGTATTATATATTAGAGTCTTATAGATTAGAGTCTTATATCATTGTCTTTCGGCTTAGAGTCATATTTATTTGTTTCCTATGGCTTATATTCTAATAGATTAGAGTCAAAAATATTAGATGCTAATAGCACCTTGTCTAATGGCTCCTAGACTAATCTCTTAGATTCATATGGCAAAGAGTCTTATATCTTATAGACAGTAGTCGATTTTTCTTATAGCTTATAGTATTATAGCTTATAGTATTATGGCTTATTGTCTTATAGCTTAGAGTCTTATAGCTTAGAGTCTTATATCTTAGATTCTTATAGGTTAGTGTATTATAACTTAAGAGTCTTATAGCTTAGAGTCTTATAGCTTAGAGTCTTATAGCTTAGAGTCTTCTAGCTTAGATTCTTATAGCTTAGATTCTTATAGCTTCAAGACTTATAGCTGAGAGACTTATAGCTTAGAGTCTTATAGCTTAGAGTCTTATAGATTAGAGTCTAATAGCTTAGAGTCTTATAGATTAGTGTCTTATAGATTAGTCTTATAGCTTAGAGTCTTATAGCTTAGGGTCTTATAGCTTAGAGTCTTATAGCTCATTGTCTTATAGCTTAGTGTTATAGCTTAGAGTCTTATAGCTTATAGTCTTATTGATAAGATTCGTATATCTTAGAGTCTTTTATATTAGAGTCTTATATATGATTTTATAAGCGATTTGAGTCTTATAGCTTAGAGTATTATAGCTTATATTATTATATCTTAGAGTCTTATATCTTATAGTATTATAGCTTAGAGTATTAAAGCTTAGGGTCTTATTGCTTAGAGTCTTATAGATTAGAGTCTTATAGCTTAGAGTATAATATCTTAGACTATTATAGCTTAGAGTGTTATAGCTTAGAGTATTATATCTTAGAGACTTATAGCTTAGTCTTATAGCTTAGAGTCTTATAGCTTAGAGTCTTATAGCTTAGAGTCTTATAGCTTAGATTATTATAGCTTAGAGTCTTATATCTTAGAGTCTTATAGTTTAAAGTCTTATAGCTTAGAGTCTTATAGCTTAGAGTCTTATGGCTTAGAGTCTTATAGCTTAGAGTCTTATAGTTTAGAGTCTTATATCTTAGAGTCTTATATCTTAGAGTCTTATAGATTAGAGTCTTATAGCTTAGAGTCTTATAGCTTATAGTATTATAGCTTAGAGTCTTATATCTTAGTCTTATAGCTTAGAGTATTATATCATAGAGTCTTATATCTTAGTCTTATAGCTTAGAGTCTTATAGGATAGAGTCTTATAGCTTAGAGTCTTGTATATTAGAGTCTTTTAGCTTAGAGACGTTTAGTATTGAGTCTTATAGCTTTGAGTATTATTTGGTATTGTCTTGTTTCTTTGAGTCTTTTTGGTGTTTGTCTTATTGGGTAGTGTCTTATAGCTTAGAGTATTATAGCTTATAGTCGTAGATCTTAGAGTCTTATAGCTTATATTCTTATAGCTTATAGTCGTATAGCTTAGAGTCTTACTGCTTAGAGTATTATTTCTTAGATTAATATTGATTATAGCATTATATCTTATAGGCTTATATATTCTAATCTTATATATTAAATTCTTGCATCTTATAGTCTTATGTATTCTAGAATAAGATCTTATAGAATAATCTCATAGAGATGAAGCTCTTAGACTCTTAGAGCTTATAGAATTAAATCTTATAGATGTTATCAGTTTAAATTTTCGGATTGGTCAACAAATTCTTATAGAGCCGAGTCTTATACATTATCGTCTATATTATTAGTTTCTTGTAGGTTAGTGTCTTATAGTCTAATAGTTTTATAGCTTTGAGTTATATTGCTTAGAGTCTTATAGCTTAGAGTCTTATAGCTTAGAGTCTTATAGCTTAGAGTCTTATAACTTAAAGTCTTATAGCTTAGATTCTTATAGCTTAGAGTCTTATAGCTTAGAGTCTTATAGCTTAGAGTCTTATAGATTCGAGTCTTATAGCATAGAGTCCTATAGCTTAGAGTCTTATATCTTAGAGAATTATAGATTAGAGTCTTATAGCTGAGAGACTTATAGCTTAGAGTATTATAGCTTAGAGTCTTATAGATTAGTCTTATAGCTTAGAGTCTTATAGCTTAGAGTCTTTTAGTTTAGAGTCTTATATCTTATAGTCTTATAGCTTATATTCTTATAGCTTAGAGTCTTATAGCTTAGAGACTTATCGCTTAGTCTTATAGCTTAGAGTCTTATAGCTTAGAGTCTTATAGCTTAGAGTCTTATAGCTTAGAGTCTTATAGGTTAGAGTCTTAGAGCTTAGAGTCTTATAGCTTAGAGTCTTCTACCTTAGGGTCCTATAGATTAGATTCGTATTGCTTAGAGTCTTATAGCTCAGAGTCTTATAGCTTAGAGTCTTATGGATTAGAGTCTTATAGATTAGAGTTGTTTAGCGTATAGTATTAAATCTCTTAGTCTTATTTATTAGAGTTTTTTAGCTTAGAGTCTTATATCTTAGTCTTATAGCTTAGAGTTTTATAGCTTAGAGTCTTATAGCTGAGTCTTAGAGCTTAGAGTCTTATAGCTTAGAGTCTTATAGCTTAGAGTCTTATAGCTTAGAGTCTTACAGCTTAGAGTCGTATAGCTTAGAGTCTTACAGCTTAGAGTCTTATTGCTTAGAGTGGTTTTGCTTTGTTTATTGGAGCGTTGTTTCTTTTATGTTTGAGTCTTATATCTTTTAGTGTTATAGCTTAGATTCTTATAGCTTAGAGTCTTATAGCTTAGAGTCTTATAGCTTAGAGTAACATATCTTAGAGTCTTATAGCTTAGAGTCTTATAGCTTAGAGTCTTATAGCTTAGAGTGTTATAGCTTAGAGTCTTATAGCTTAGAGGCTTATAGCTTAGAGTCTTATAATTTAGAGTCTTATAGCTTAGAGTCTTATAGCTTAGAGTCTTATAGCTTAGAGTCTTATAGCTTAGAGTCTTATAGCATAGAGTCTTATAGCTTAGAGTCTTATAGCTTACATTCTTATAGCATATAGTCTTATAGCTTAGAGTCTTATAGCTTAGTGTCTTAGAGCTTAGAGTATTATATCTTAGAGTATTATAGCTTAGAGTCTTATAGCTTAGAGTCTTATAGCTTAGAGTCTTATAGCTTATAGTCTTATAGCTTAGATTTATATTGCTTAGAGTCTTATATCTTAGAGTCTTATAGCTTAGAGTCTTAGAGCTAAGAATCTTACATCTTAATGTCTTATATCTGAGAATATTATATCTTAGAGTATTATAGCTTAGAGTATTATTGCTTAGAGTATTAGATCATAGAGTCTTATAGATGAGTGTCTTAGCTATGAGACAATTATCTATGAGTGTCTTTGAGAGGAGTGACAAGTATAGGAGAGCATTAGATCATAGTCTAATGGAGTATAGGCTTATATATGATTGACATATATATTAGAGTATTATAGTTGAGATTATTATATATTAGAGTCTTATAGCTAAGAGTCTTATATCTTATAGTCTTATAGCTTAGAGTGTTTTATATTAGAGTCTTTTATCTTAGTCTTTTATCTAAGAGTCTTATAGCATAGAGTCTTATAGGACTCTTATAGCTTAGTCTTATAGCTTAGAGTCTTATAGCTTAGTGTCTTATAGCTTAGAGTCTTATAGCTCATTGTCTTATAGCTTAGTGTTATAGCTTAGATTCTTATATCTTATAGACGTATGTATTTGATTATTTGATAGTCTATTGTTATAACTAATAGTTTTTTAGCTTAGAGTCTGATAGATTTGAGTTATATCGTTGAGAGTATTATAAATTAGATTACTATATTTTAGAATCTTATAGATTTTTGTCTTATATCTAAGAGTATTATATATTATATTCTTATGGCTGAGAGTCTTATAGATTATAGTCTTATAGCTTTGAGTATTATATCTTAGACTCTTATAGCTTAGAGTCTTATAGCTTAGAGTATTATAGCTTAGAGCCTTATAGCTTAGTCTTATAGCTTAGAGGCTTATAGCTTAGAGTCTTATAGCTTAGAGTCTTATAGCTTAGATTATTATAGCTTAGAGTCTTATAGCTTAGAGTCTTATAGATTATAGTCTTATAGCTTAGAGTCTTATAGATTAGAGTCTTATTGCTTAGATTGTTATAGCTTATATTATTTTAGCTCTTATACATAGATTTTAGATTAAATGAGCTATTATTCTTAGAGATGTTAGTATTAGAGCAGATAGTATTTTAGCCTATTTTCTTATAGATTATAGTTGCAGATCCAAGTCTTATATAGTTGTTTCTATTATATTTGAGTCTTTTATCGGATTCCGTCTTCTATTATTATTATATATTAGTTTGTTTTAGATTAGAGAAGTTTTTATTAGAGTCTTACATCTTAGATTCTTATAGATTAGATTATTATAGATTAGATTATAATATCTTAGAGCATTATAGCTTATATTCTTTTGTCTTATTGTGTTATAGCTTAGAGTCTTATAGATTAGAGTCTTATATCTTATAGTCTTATAGATGAGAGTCGTATAGATTAGAGTATTATATCTTAGAGTATTATATATTAGAGTATTATATATTATATTCTTAGAGCATAGAGTTTTGGAGCTTATAGTATAATAGATTATAGTCTAATAGATTAGATATTTATAGCTTATAGTCTTATAGCTTAGAGTCTTATAGCTCAGAGTCTTATAGATTAGAGTCTTATAGCTTAGAGTCTTATAGCTTAGAGTCTTATAGCTTAAAGTCCTATAGCTTAGAGTCTTATAGCTTAGAGTCTTATAGCTTAGAGTCTTATATCTTAGATTTATATAGCTTAGAGTCTTATAGCTTAGAGTCTAATAGCTTAGAGTCTTATAGCTTAGAATCTTACATCTTAATGTCTTATAGCTTAGAGTCTTATAGCTTAGAGTCTTATAGCTTAGAGTCTTATAGTTTAGAATATTATAGCTTAGAGTCTTATAGCTTAGAGTCCTAGAGATTAGAGTATTATATCTTAGAATCTTATAGCTTAGAGTCTTATAGATTAGAGTAGTATAGATTATAGTAATATATATTAGAGTCTTATAGATTAGTCTTATAGCTAATAGTATATTATATTAGAGTATTTTAGATTAGAGTCGTATAGCTTAGAGCCTTATAGCTTAGTCTTATAGCTTAGAGGCTTATAGCTTAGAGTCTTATCGCTTAGAGCTTTATAGATTAGAGTCTTGTTGCTTATATAGTTGTATCTGATTTTTTTATGGATTAGAGTCTTATAGATTTTAGTCATAGTTCTAAGAGTCTTAAAGCATCGAGAATTCCAGTGTATAGTTTTATAGCTTAAAGTCTTACAGCTTAGAGTCTTATAGCTTAGGGTCTTACATCTTATAGTCTTATAGCTTAGAGTCTTCTTATAGCTTAGAGACTTATAGCTTAGAGTCTTATGGCTTAGAGCCTTATAGCTTAGAGTCTTATAGCTTAGAGTCTTATAGATTAGAGTATTATAGCTTTGAGTCTTATAGCTTAGAGTAATATTGCTTAGAGTCTTATAGCTTATAGTCTAATAGGTTAGAGTCTTAGAGCTTAGAGTCTTACATCTTAATGTCTTATAGCTTAGATTCTTATAGATTAGAGTCTTATAGATTAGAGTCTTATAGATTAGAGTCTTATAGCTTAGAGTCTTATGTCATAGAGTCTTATAGCTTAGAGTCTTATAGCTTAGAGTCTTATAGCTTAGAGTCTTATAGCTGAGAGACTTATAGCTTAGAGTATTATATCTTAGAGTCATATAGCTTAGACTTATATATTAGAGTCTAATAGCTTAGATTCTTATAGCTTAGAGTATTATAGCTTAGAGACTTATAGCTTTGTCTTATAGATTAGAGTCTTATAGCTTATAGGCTTATAGCTTAGAGGATTATATCTTAGAGACTTTTAGCTGAGATTCTTATGGATTAGTGTGTTATCGTTTATAGTATTATAGATTAGTGTATTATATCTTAGAGTCTTTTGGCTGATAGTCTTATATATTAGATTCTTATAGTTTAGATTCTTATAGCTTAGATTCTTATAGCTTAGAGTATTATATCTTAGAGTCTTATATCTTAGGGTCTTATAGCTTAGAGTTTTATATCTTAGAGTCTTTTAGCTTAGAGTCTTATTGCTTAGTCTTATATCTTAGAGTCTTATATCTTATACTCTTATAGATTAGTCTTATAGATTAGAGTCTTATATATTAGAGTCTTATAGCTTAGAGTCTTATAGCTTAGAGTATTATAGCTTAGAGTCTTATAGCTTAGAGTCTTTTAGCTTAGAGTCTTTTAGCTTAGAGTTTTTTAGCTTAGAGTCTTATAGCTTAGAGGCTTATAGCTTAGAGTCTTATAATTTAGAATATTATAGCTTAGAGTCTTATAGCTTTGAGTCTTATAGCTTAGAGGATTATATCTTAGAGTCTGATATCTTAGAGTCTTATCGCTGAGAGACTTATAGCGTAAAGTCTAATGTATTAAAGCCTTATAGATTAGAGTCTAATATATGATAGTCTTACAGCTTAGAGTCTTACACAATAGCGCGTAACAGATTATAGTCTAATAGCTTAGAGTCTTCTTACAGCTTAGAGACTTATAGCTTATAGTCTTATAACTTAGATTTATATTGCTTAGAGTCTTATAGCTTAGAGTCTAATAGCTTAGAGTCTTAGAGCTTAGAGTCTTACATCTTATTGTCTTATAGCTTAGACTCTTATAGCTTAGAGTCTTATAGCTTAGAGTCTTATAGCTTAGAGTCTTATAGCTTAGAGTCTTATAGCTTTGAGTATTATATCTTAGACTCTTATAGCTTAAAGTATTATAGCTTAGAGTATTATAGCTTAGAGCCTTATAGCTTAGTCTTATGGCTTAGAGTCTTATAGCTTAGAGTCTTATAGCTTAGAGTCTTATAGTTTAGAGTCTTATAGCTTAGAGTCTTATAGCTTAGAGTCTTATAGCTTAGAGTCTTATATCTTAGAGTCTTTTAGCTTAGAGTATTATAGCTGAGTCTAATATCTTAGAGTCTTATATCATAGAGTCTTATATCTTATTCTGATATCTTATAGTCTTTTATAATATAGTCTTTTATATTAGAGTCTTTTAGATTATAGTCTTATATCTTAGAGTCTTATATCTTAGAGTCTTATATCTTAGAGTCTTATTGCTTAGAGTCTTTTATCTTAGAGTCTTATAGCTTAGAGTCTTATATCTTAGTGTCTTATAGCTTAGAGTCTTATAGCTTAGAGTCTTATATCAGAGAGTCTTATAGATTAGAGACATATCTATTAGAGACTTACAGCTTAGCGTCTGATATCAGAGATTATTATGGTATATAGGCTTAAAGATTAGAATCCAATAGCATATAAACTTGTAGCATAGAGTCTTATAGCTTCGATACATTCGGCTTAGCTTATTATATCTTAGATTATTATAGCGTCGAGTCTTATATATTATAGTCTGATAGCTTCGAGCCTTATAGCTTAGAGTCTTATAGCTTAGAGTCTTATAGCTTAGAGTCTTATAGCTTAGATTATTATAGCTTAGATTCTTATAGCTTAGAGTCTTATATCTTAGAGTCTTATAGCTTATAGTCTTATAGCTTAGAGTCTTATATCTTAGAGTCTTATAGCTTAGAGTATTATAGCTTAGAGTCTTATAGCTTAGAGTCTAATAGCTTAGAGGCTTATATCTTAGTCTTATAGCTTAGAGTCTTATAGATTAGAGTATTATAGCTTAGAGTCTTATAGCTTATTTTCTTATAGCTTACAGTCTTATACCTTAGAGTCTTATATCTTAAAGTATTATAGCTTAGAGTCTTGTAGCTTAGAGTCTTATAGCTTAGAGTCTTATAGCTTAGCGTCTTATAGCTTCGAGTCTTACAGCGTAGAGTCTTATAGCTGCGATTCTTATAGATTAGAATCTTTTAGCTTAGAGTCTTATTGCTTTGAGTCTTATAGCTTAGAGTCTAATAGCTTAGAGTCTTAGAGCTTAGAGTCTTACATCTTAGTGTATTATAGCTTAGAATCATATAGCTTAGAGTCTTATAGCTTAGAGTCTTATTACTTAGAGTCTTATAGCTTAGACTCTTAGATCTTAGAGACTTATAGATTAGATTATTATATCTTCGATACTAATAGCAGAGAGTCATATAGCTGATATTCTGATAGATTAGAAACTTATAGCTTATATTAATATAGATTAGAATGTTATAGCTTAGAGTCTTATAGCTTAGAGTCTTATAGCTTAGAGTCATATAACTTAGTCTTATAGTTTATAATCTTATAGCTTAGAGCCTTATAGCTTAGAGTCTTATAGCTTCGAGTCTTATATCTTAGAGTCTTATAGTTTAGAATCTTATAGCTTAGAGCCTTATAGCTTAGAGTCTTATAGCTTAGAGTCTTATAGCTTAGAGCCTTATATCTTAAAGTCTTATAGCTTAGAGTCTTATAGATTAGAGTCTTATCGATTAAAGTCTTATAGCTTATAGTCTTATAGCTTAGAGTCTTATAGCTTAGAGTCTTATAGATTAGATTATTATAGATTAGAGTTTTATAGCTTAGAGTCTTATAGATTAGAGTATTATAGCTTAGAGTCTTATAGCTTAGAGTCTTATAGATTATTGTCTTATAGCTTAGTTTTATAGCTTATAGTCTTATAGCTTATAGTATTATATCTTAGAGTCTTATAGATTAGAGTCTTATAGCTTAGAGTTTTATAGCTTAGAGTCTTATTGCTTATTCTAATATCTTATAGACTTATAGATTAGAGTCTTTTAGATTAGAGTCTTATATCTTTTATTATTATATCTTAGATTCTTATAGCTTAGAGTCTTATATCTTAGAGTCTTATAGATTATAGTCTTATAGATTAGAGTCTTTTAGCTTAGATTCTTATAGCTTAGAGTCTTATATCTTAGAGTCTTATAGCTTAGTGTATTATAGCTTAGAGTCTTATAGCTTATAGTCTTATATCTTATAGTCTTATAGCTTATAGTCATATATCTTAGAGTCTTATAGCTTAGAGTCTTATAGCTTAAAGTCTTATAGCTTAGATTTATATTGCTTAGAGTCTTATAGCTTAGAGTCTAATAGCTTAGAGTCTTATAGCTTAGAGTCTTAAATCTTAATGTCTTATAGATTAGAATCTTATAGATTAGAGTCTTATAGATTAGAGTCTTATTGCTGAGAGTCTTATAGCTTAGAGTCTTATAGCTTTGAGTATTATATCTTAGAATCTTATAGCTTAAAGTATTATATCTTAGAGTATTATAGCTTAGAGACTTATATCTTAGTCTTATGGCTTAGAGTCTTATAGATTAGAGTCTTATAGCTTAGAGTCTTATAGTTTAGAGTCTTATATCTTAGAGTCTTATAGCTTAGAGTCTTATATATTAGAGTCTTATATCTTAGAGTCTTTTAGATTAGAGTCTTATATCTTAGTCTTATAGCTTAGAGTATTATATCATAGAGTCTTATAGATTAGTCTTATATATTAGAGTCTTTTATCATAGAGTCTTATAGATTAGAGTCTTTTAGCTTAGAGTCTTATAGCTTAGAGTCTTTTAGCTTATAGTCTAATATCTTAGTCTTATAGCTTAGATTATTTTAGATTAGAGTCTTATAGCATAGAGTCTTATAGCTTAGATTATTTTATATTAGAGTCTTATATCTTAGAGTAATATATCTTAGAGTCGTATATCTTATAGTATTATATATTAGAGTATTATATCTTAAAGTATTAAATCTTAGATTCTTACCTCATTTAGTCTGATATCTAATATTCTTATGTATTAGTTAATTTCATTTAATTGTCGATCAGCTTAGTTTCGTATGGCTTAGAGATTAGAATCATATTGCCTCTGGACATATCGCCTAGAGTCATACAGCGTCGTGTCATACATCTGCTATTCTTATATAGGAGAGTCTTATAGCGTTTAGTGCTCTTTCTTCGAGTCTTATAGCTTAGAGTCTTATAGCTTAGAGTCTTATAGCTTAGAGTCGTGTATCTTAGAGTATTATATCTTAGAGTCTTATAGATTATATTATTATATCTTCGATTCTTATATATTCGTCTAGTAAATAAGATAGTATTATATCTTAGAGTCTTATATCTTAGAGTATTATATATTAGTCTTATATATTAGAGTCTTATAGATTAGAGTCTTGTAGCTTAGAGTCTTATAGATTAGAGTCTTATAGATTAAAGTCTTATAGCGTTGAGTCTTATAGCTTAAAGTCTTATAGCTTAGAGTCTAATAGCTTAGAGTCTTATAGATCATATTCTTATAGCTTAGAGTCTTATGGCTTAGAGTCTTATATCTTAGAGTCTTATAGCTTAGAGTCTTATAGCTTTTAGTATTATATCTTAGAGTCTTATAGCTTAGAGTATTATAGCTTTGAGTAATATTGCTTAGAGTCTTATAGCTTAGAGTCTAATAGCTTAGAGTCTTAGAGCTTAGAGTCTTACATCTTACTGTCTTATAGCTTAGATTCTTATAGCTTAGAGTCTTATAGCTTAGAGTCTTAGAGTTTAGAGTCTTATAGCTTAGAGTCTTATAGCATAGAGTCTTATAGCTTAGAGTCTTATAGCTTAGAGTCTTATATCTTAGAGTCTTATAGCTTAGAGACTTATAGCTGATAGACTTATAGCTTAGAATCATATATATTAGTCTTATAGCTTAGAGTCTTATAGCTTAGATTCTTATAGCTTAGAGTCTTATAGCTTAGAGACTTATAGCTTAGTCTTATATCTTATAGGCTTATAGCTTAGAGTCTTATAGCTTAGAGTCTTATAGCTTAGAGTATTATAGCTTAGAGTCTTATTGCTTAGAGTCTTATATTTTATAGTCTTATAGCTTAGAGTCTTATAGCTTAGAGTCTTATAGCTTAGAGTCTTATAGCTTAGAGTCTTATAGCTTATAGTCTTATAGATTAGATTCTTATAGCTGAGAGTCTTATATCTTAGAGTCTTATAGGTTAGAGTCTTATAGGTTAGAGTGTTTTAAATTAGAGTCTTATATCATAGTCTTATAGCTTAGAGTCTTATAGCATAGAGTCTTATAGATTAGTATTATAGCTTAGAGTCTTATAGCTTAGAGTCTTATAGCTTAGAGTCTTATATCTTATAGTCTTATAGCTTAGAGTCTTATAGCTTAGAGTCTTATAGCTTAGAGTCTATTTGCTTATAGTGTTTTATCTTAGAGTCTTATAACTTAGAGTCTTATAGCTTAGAGTCTTATAATTTAGAGTCTTATAGCTTAGAGTCTTTTAGCTTAGAGTCTTACAGCTTTGAGTTATATCGCACCTATACAAATCTCTTAGAGACTAACATCATAGCGTCATATGGCTTAGTGACTAATAGATTCGCTTCTTATAGATTTTAGTCAAATAGATTCGAGTCAAATAGCTTAGAGTCTAATAGATTATACACTAATTCCTAATAGTCTTATGGCTTATAGTCTGATAGCTTCTATACTAATCGATTAGAGTCTTATAGCTTAGAGTTATATTGCTTAGAGTCTTATAGCTTAGAGTCTTATAGCTTAGAGTCTTAGAGCTTAGAGTCTTACATCTTAATGTCTTATAGCTTAGAGTCTTATAGCTTAGAGTCTTATAGCTTAGAGTCTTATGGCTGAGAGTCTTATAGCTTAGAGTCTTATAGCTTTGAGTATTATATCTTAGAATCTTATAGCTTAAAGTCTTATATCTTAGAGTATTATAGCTTAGAGCCTTATAGCTTAGTCTTATGGCTTAGAGTTTTATAGCTTATAGTCTTATAGATTAGAGTCTTATATCTTAGAGTATTATAGATTAGAGTCTTATAGCTTAGAGTCTTATAGCTTAGAGTGTTATAGCTTAGAGTCTTATATCTTAGAGTCTTACAGCTTAGTCTTATAGCTTAGAGTCTTATAGCATAGAGTCTTATAGCTTAGTCTTATATCTTAGATTCTTATAGATTAGAGTCTTATAGCTTTGAGTCTTTTATATTAGAGTCTTATAGCTTAGAGTCTTATAGCTTAGAGTCTTATAGCTTAGAGTATTTTAGCTTAGAGTCTTGTAGATTAGAGTCTTATAGCTTAGAGTCTTATAGCTTAGAGTCTTATAGCTTAAAGTGTTATAGGTTAGAGTCTTATAGCTGAGAGTCTTATAGCTTATAGTATTAGCTATTATAGACAGATAGATTTTATAATTATAGATTAGATACTAAGGGCTTATAGCCTAACAGCTTCGTTTCTATTTGCGTATAGACAAATAGCTTAGAGCTTATATCTTATTGTCTAATGTCTTATAGACTAATAGCTTCTAGTCTTTTAGCTCTGAGTTTTATAGCGTTTATTCTTATTTCGGTGTGTCTGATAGGTTTGTGTCTTATAGGTTAGAGTCTTGTAGCTTAGTGTCTTCTAGCTTAGAGTCTTATAGCTTAGAGTCTTATAGCTGAGAGTCGTATAGCTTAGAGTCTTATAGCTTAGAGTATTATATCTTAGAGTCTTATAGCTTAGAGTATTATAGCTTAGTTTATTAGATCTGAGACTATTATATCATAGTGTCTAATAGATGAGAGGCTTATATGTTATACTTATAGCTTATAGTCTTACGTCTTAGATTCTTATAGATTAGAGAATTAGCTCTTAGTGTATTATATCATCCAGTCTTAGATCGTTAATGTATATAGCTCTGATTCGTATTGATTTCAGCCCTAGAGCTTTATGTCAAGTTGATTAGTTGCTACTTTCGTAGATAATTTACGAGTCGATACTTAATGATTCGCTTCTTTTATCGTAGTGTCGTAATCGTTGAGTCGTTAAGATTTTATGAATATCGCTTAGAGTCTTATATCTTAGAGTATAATAGCTTAGAGTCTTAGAGCTTAGAGTCTTACATCGTAGAGTCTTATAGCTTAGAGTCTTATAGCTTAGAGTCTTATAGCTTAGAGTCTTATGACTTAGAGTCTTATAGCTTAGAGTCTTATAGCTTAGAGTCTTATAGCTTAGAGTCTTATAGCTTAGAGAATTATAGCTTAGAGACTTATAGCTTAGAGTCTTATAGCTTAGAGTATTATAGCTTAGAGTCTTATAGCTTAGAGTCTTATAGCTTAATGTCTTATAGCTTTGAGTCTTATATCTTAGAGTCATATATCTTAGTCTTATAGATTAGACTCTTATAGCTTAGAGACTTATAGCTTAGAGTCTTATAGCTTAGAGTCTTATAGCTTAGAGTCTTATAGCTTAAAGTCTTATAGCTTACAGTCTTATAGCTTATAGTCTTATAGCTTAGAGTCTTATAGCTTAGAGTCTTATAGCTTAGAGTCTTATAGCTTAGAGTCTTACAGCTTAGATTATTATAGATTAGAGTTTTATAGCTTAGAGTCTTATAGCTTAGAGTCTTATAGCTTAGAGTCTTAAAGCTTAGAGTCTTATAGCTAAGTGTCTTAGATCTTAGTTTTATAGCTTATAGTCTTATAGATTAGAGTATTATAGCTTAGAGTCTTATAGCTTAGAGTCTTATAGCTGAGAGTTTTATAGATTAGAGTCTTATTGCATAGTCTTATATCTTAGAGACTTATAGCTTAGAGTCTTTTAGCTTAGAGTCTTATAGCTTAGAGTCTTATATCTTAGATTCTTATATCTTAGAGTCTTATAGCTTATAGTATTATAGCTTAGAGTCTTATATATTAGAGTCTTATATCTTAGATTCTTATAGCTTAGAGTCTTATAGCTTAGAGTCTTATAGCTTAGTGTCTTATAGCTTAGCGTCTTATAGCTTAGAGTCTTATAGCTTAGAGTCTTATAGCTGATAGTCATATAGCTTAGAGTCTTATAGCTTAGAGTCTTATAGCTTAAAGTCTTATAGCTTAGATTTATATTGCTTAGAGTCTTATAGCTTAGAGTCTAATAGCTTAGAGTCTTAGAGATTAGAGTCTTACATCTTACTGTCTTATAGCTTAGAATCTTATAGCTTAGAGTCTTATAGCTTAGAGTCTTATTGCTTAGAGTCTTATAGCTTAGAGTCTTATAGCTTTGAGTATTATATCTTAGAATCTTATAGCTTATATTCTTATAGCTTAGAGTATTATAGCTTAGAGCCTTATAGCTTAGTCTTATGGCTTAGAGTCTTATAGCTTAGAGTCTTATAGCTTAGAGTCTTATAGTTTAAAGTCTTATAGCTTAGAGTCTTATAGCTTAGAGTCTTATATCTTAGAGTCTTATAGCTTAGAGTGTTATAGCTTAGAGTCTTATAGCTTAGTCTTATAGCTTAGAGTCTTATAGCATAGAGTCTTATAGCTTATTCTTATATCTTAGAGTCTTATAGCTTAGAGTCTTATAGCTTAGAGTCTGTTAGCTTGGAGTCTTATAGCTTAGAGTCTTATAGATTAGAGTCTTATAGCTTAGAGTATTATATCTTAGAGTCTTTTAGCTTAGAGTCTTATAGCCTAGAGTATTATAGCTGAGAGTCTTATAGCTTATAGTCTTATAGCTGAGAGGCATATAGCTTAGAGTCTTATAGCTTAGAGTCTTATAGCTTAGAGTCTTATAGCTTAGAGTCTTATATCTTAGAGTCTTTTAGATTAGAGACTTATAGCTTAGAGTATTATAGCTTAGAGTCTTATAGCTTAGAGGCTTATAGATTAGAGTCTTATAGCTTAGAGTCTAATAGCTTAGAGTCTTATAGCATAGAGTCTTATAGCTTAGAGTCTTATAGCTTCGAGTCTTTTAGCTTAGAGTCTTATAGCTTAGAGTCTTATAGCTTAGTGTCTTATATCTTAGAGTCTTATAGCTTAGAGTCTTATATCTTAGAGTCGTATAGCTTAGAGTATTATAGCTTAGAGTATTATCTCTTAGAGTCTTATAGCTTAGAGTCTTATAGCTTAGAGTCTTATAGCTTAGAGTCTTATAGCTTAGAGTCTTATAGCTTAGAGGCTTATAGCTTATACTTATAGCTTAGAGTTTTATAGATTAGAGTATTATAGCTTAGAGTCTTATAGCTTAGAGTCTTATAGCTTAAAGTCTTATAGCTTATAGTCTTATAGCTTAGAGTCTTATAGCTTAGAGTCTTATAGCTTAGAGTCTTATAGCTTAGAGTCTTAAATCTTAGAGCTTAGAGCCTTATAGCTTAAAGTCTTATAGCTTAGAGTCTTATAGCTTAGACTCTAAGCTATAAGACTCTCAACCATAAGTCTCTAAGCTATAATACTCAAAGCTATAAGACTCTAAGCTATAAGACTCTAAGCTATACTACTCTAAGATATCATACTCAAAAATAAAAGACTCTAAGATATAAGACTCTAAGCTCTAAGACTATCCTATAAGACTATCTGATATAAGACTCTAATATATAAGACTAAGATATAAGACTCTAAGCTAAAAGACTCTAAGCTATAAGACACTAAGATATAAGACTCTAAGCTATAAGACTCTAATCTATAAGACTCTAATCTATAAGACTCTAAGATATAAGACTCTAAGCTATAAGACTCTAAGCCATAAGACTAAGCTATAAGTCTCTAAGATATAATACTCTAAGCTATAAGACTTTAAGCTATAAGATTCTAAGATATAATACTCAAAGCTATAAGACTCTAAGATATAAGACTCTCAGCCATAAGACTCTAAGCTATAAGACTCTAAGCTATAATATTCTAAGCTATAAGACAATAAGCTTTAAGACTCTAAGCTATAAGACTCTAAGCTATAAGACTCTAAGCTATAAGATTCTAAGCAATATAAATCTAAGCTATAAGACTTTAAGCTATAAGACTCTAAGCTATAAGACTCTAAGCTATATGACTATAAGATATAAGACTATAAGCTATAAGACTCTAAGATATAAGACGATAAGCTATAAGACACTAATCTATAAGACTCTAAGATATAAGACTATAAGCTATAAGAATCTAAGATAAAAGACTCTAATCTAAAAGACTCTAAGCTATAAGACTCTAAGCTATAAGACTCTAAGATATAATAATCTAAGCTATAAGACACTAATCTATAAGACTCTAAGCTAAAAGACTCTAAGCTATAAGTCTCTAATATATAAGACTAAGCAATAATACTCTAAGCTATAAAACTCTAAGCTATAAGACTCTAAGCTATAAGACTCTAAGCTATAATAATCGAAGCTATAAGACTATAAGCTATAAAACTAAGCAATAAGACAATGAGCTATAAGACTCTAAGCTTTAAGACTCTAAGCTATAAGACTCTAAGCTATAAGACTCTAAGCTATAAAACTATAATCTATAATACTCTAAGCTTTAAGACTCTAAGCTATAAGTCTCTAATCTATAAGACTCTAAGCTATAAGACTCTAAGCTATAAGACTATAAGCTATAAGACTGTAAGCTATACGACTATAAGCTATAAGACTCTAAGCTATAAGACTCTAAGCTATAAGACTCTAAGCTATAAGTCTCTAATCTATAAGATTCTAATCTATAAGACTATGATATATGACTCTAATCTATAAGACTCTAAGCTATAAGACTCTAAGCTATAAGAATAGAATATATAATACTCAAAGCTATTATACTCGCATCTATAACAAAATAACCTATAAGAAACTAAGCTAAAAGACAGACACCTGAAAGTCTAGGAGAAGTAATCAACTAAGAACGAATACTATAATATATAAGACTATAAGTCATAATAATTTAATATATAATACTCTAAGATGTATGATTCTAATATAGAATACTTTACCCTGAAATACAATACGCTATAATAATATCATATATAATACTATAATCTATAATACTCTAATAAATAAGACTAAACTCCAAACTGCTCATCGATTATTTCTCTCCAATAATAGTCACTGATAAATTAGAATAGACGATAATGTAATCTTAGGTAGAAGAATCTCAGATATATGTCACAATTCTACAATAATCTAAGCTCGAAGTCTCTATTCCATAAAACTATAATAGCTTCTTGTCTAAGAGCTAAGAAACTAATATGTTTGAATATATTATCTAAGACTATACTCTATTAGTCTATAAGATAAATCACTAATATATATTCATCTAAGATATAATCCTCTAAGCAATATGCAAATAATCTATAAGACTCTAATATCTACTCCAAATCTAGTGCATGCTCTCATCTATAAGACTAATATATATGCTATTAACATATTTCATACACAAATATCTGATAATATACGAGAAATGAAAAAAGTAGCCAAGAATCACCGAGCGAACACAATATGATAGAAGACTCGAAGCAATATGACTCTAAGATATAAGACGATAATCAATAAGACACTAAGCTATTTTACAATAAGCTATAAGACTATAATCTGTTAGAAGCTAAGCTATAAGACTCTAAGCTACTAGACTAGACGCTATTAGACGCTAAGATCTAAGACTCTAAGATACAATACTACGCTATAAGAATCAGATCTATCATACACAGCGCTGAAACACTCTAAGCTATAAGACTCTAAGCTATAAGACTCTAAGCTATAAGACTCTAAGCTATAAGACTCTAAGCTATAAGACTCTAACCTATAAGACTCTAAGCTAAAAGACTCTAAGCTATAATACTCTAAGCTATAAGACTCTAAGATATAAGACTCTAATCTATAAGACTCTAAGCTATAAGACTCTAAGCTATAAGACTATAAGCTATAACACTCTAAGCTATAAGACTAAGCTATAAGACTCTAATCTATAAGACTATCATCTAAAACACTAAGCTATAAAACTCTAAGTTAAAAGACTCTAAGCTATAAGACTCTAAGCTATAAGACTCTAAGCTATAAGACTCTAAGCTATAAGAATCTAATCTATAAGACTATAAGCTAGAAGACTCAAAGATATAATAATCTAATCAATAAGACTAAGATATAAGTCTCTATGCTATAATACTCTAATATATAATACTTTAAGCTATAAGAGTCTAATATATAATACTCAAAGCTATAATACTCTAAGCTATAAGACTCTCAGCCATAAGACTCTAAGCTATAAGACTCTAAGCTATAAGATTCTAAGCTATAAGACATTAAGATGTAAGACTCTAAGCTCTAAGACTCTAAGCTATCAGACTCTAAGCTATAAGACTCTAAGCTATATTAATCTAATCTATAATAATTTACTATATAAGAATATAATCTATAATTCTCTATTACATTACACAATAAGCTATTACACTCCAAGGTATAATATTCTTAGCTATTAGAATCATATATTTAATACTATGATGTCTAAAACTATTCTGTAATACTTTAAGCTATAAGGATCTAAAATATAATTCTATTATCTATAAGACTCGAATCTATTAGCTTATAATATATAAGACTAAAAAATATCAGACAATAAGCTATAAGATTATAAATTATAAGACTCTAAGCTATAAGCCTCTAAGCTATAAGACTCTAAGCTATAAGACTCTAATCTATAAGACTCTAAGCTAAAAGACTGTCATATTAAAGTATATATTCTAAACGAATATCCTCTAAAAGACTATAATAAAACAGACTATAATATAACAGCCGAAAATAAAAAAGTCTCTGAGCAACTCCACACATAGCTAAGAAAATCTTAGCTATTTCAATGAACTATGTCAATCAGTTAAAAGACACTCACATCAACTACAAACCTAAAAAAGCCACTATTATACAAGATTCTTAGCACTAATGATATAATCTATTAGCATAAAATCTATAAGACTCAAGTCTAAAATAATCTAAGGTATAAGAATATAATCTATATTAATATGTTCTGTATGAATCTAAGCTATAAGACTCTAAGCTATAAGACTCTAATCTATAAGACTATGAGCTGTAAGGCTCTAAGCTATAAGACTCTAAGCTATACGCCTCTAAGCTATAAGACTAAGCTCTAAGACTCTAAGTTATAATACTCTAAGCTATAAGAATCTAAGCTATAAGACTCTAAGCTATAAGACTCTAAGCTATAAGACTCTAAGCTATAAGATTCTAAGCTATAAGTCTCTCAGCTATAAGACTCTAAGCTATAAGACTCTAAGCTATAGCTTAGAGTCTCTTATAGCTTAGTGTCTTATAGCTTAGAGTCTTATAGCTTAGAGTCTTATAGCTGAGAGTCGTATAGCTTAGAGTCTTATAGCTTAGAGTATTATATCTTAGAGTCTTATAGCTTAGATTCTTATATCTTATATTATTATAGCTTAGATTCTTATAGCTTATAGTATTATAGCTTAGATGATTATAGCTTAGTGTATTATAGATTAGAGTATTATAGCTTAGAGTCTTAAAGCTTAGAGTCTTATAGCTTAGAGTCTTATAGCTTCGAGTATTATATCTTAGAGTCTTATAGCTTAGAGTCTTATAGCTTAGTGTATTATATCTTAGATTCTTATATCTTTTAGTCTTACAGCTTTGTGTCTTTACGCTATGTGTCTCATATCTGAGAGTATTATATCTTAGTGTATTTTTTCTTTGATTCATATACCTTAGATACTTGCTGCTTAGAGTCTTATAGATTAGATTCAAACAGCTTAGTGGCTTATAGGTTAGTCTTATAGCTTAGAGTTTTATAGATTAGAGTCTTATAGGTTAGAGTCTTATAGCTTAGAGTCTTATAGCTTAAAGTCTTATAGCTTAGAGTCTTATAGCTTAGAGTCTTATATATTAGAGTCTTATAGCTTAGAGTCTTATATCTTATAGTCTTATAGATACGAGTCTTATCGCTTAGAGTCTTAGAGTTTAGACTCTTGGGTATGAGTGTCTTTTAGCAGCTACTCATATATGTGAGATAATTATTGCTTAGAATCTTATAGCTTAAGGTCTTCCAGCTCTGAGTTTATTAGTTTATAGTCGTAAAACTTATAGTCTTATAGATCAGAGTCTTACAGCTTAGATTTATATTGCTTAGAGTCTTATAGCTTAGAGTCTAATAGCTTAGAGTCTTAGAGCTTAGAGTCTTACATCTTAATGTCTTATAGCTTAGATTCTTATAGCTTAGAGTCTTATAGCTTAGAGTCTTATAGTTTAGAGTCTTATAGCTTAGAGTCTTATGGCATAGAGTCTTATAGCTGAGAGAATTATAGCTTAGAGTCTTATAGATTAGAGTCTTATAGATGAGAGTCTTATAGCTGAGAGACTTATAGCTTAGAATCATATAGCTTAGTCTTATAGCTTAGAGTCTTATATATTAGATTCTTATAGCTTAGAGTCTTATAGATTTGAGACTTAGAGCTTAGTGTTATATCTTATAGTCTTATAGCTTAGAGTGTTATATCTTAGAGTCTTATAGCTTAGAGTGTTATAGCTTAGAGTCTTATAGCTTAGAGTCTTATAGTTTAAAGTCTTATAGCTTAGAGTCTTATAGCTTAGAGTCTTATAGCTTAGAGTCTTATAGCTTTGATTCTTTTAGATTTGTGTCTTATAGCTTAGATTCTTATAGCTTAGAGTCTTATAGCTTAGAGTCTTATAGCTTAGAGTCTTAGAGCTTAGAGTCTTATAACTTAGAGTCTTATAGCTTAGTCTTATATCTTAGAGTCTTATAGCATATAGTCTTATATCTGAGTCTTATATCTTAGCGTATTGTATATTAGAGTCTTACATATTAGGATCGTGCAGAATATAGAAGTTCATATTTGTTTATATCATCTGTGATAATTATATATGATTTTATCGTATAGTAGTTTCTTAGAGGGGATATTCGTGTAGATTTGTTTCTGATATAGGAGCATCTTATAGATTAGAGTCTTATAGATTATATTATTATAGCTTAGAGTATTATAGCTTAGAGTCTTATAGCTTAGAGTCTTATAGCTTAGAGTATAATATCTTAGAGTATTATATAATAGTGTTATATATAATAGTATTATAGATTAGAGTATTATATATTAGAGTATTATATATTAAATTCTTATATCTTAGAGGCTTTTACCTTAGAGTCTTATAGCGTAGAGTCTTATAGCTTAGAGTATTATAGCTTAGAGGCTAATATATTATAGTCTAATATCTAATAGTCTTATAGCTTAGAGGCTAATAGATTAGAGTCTTATATCTTAGAGTATTATAGCTTATATTCTTATAGCTTAGAGTCTTACAGCTTAGAGTCTTATAGCTTAGAGTCTTATAGCTTAGAGTCTTACATCTTAATGTCTTATAGCTTAGATTCTTATAGCTTAGAGTATTATAGCTTAGAATGTTTTGACTTAGAGTCTTATAGCGTAGAGTCTTAGAGCTTAGATTCTTATAGCCTAGAGTCTTATAGCTTAGAGTCTTATAGCTTAGAGAATTATAGCTTAGAGTCTTATAGCTTAGAGTCTTATAGATTAGAGTCTTATCGCTTAAAGTCTTATAGCTTGGAGTCTTATAGCTTAGAGTCATATAACTTAGTCTTATAGTTTAGAATCTTATAGCTTAGAGCCTTATAGCTTAGAGTCTTATAGCTTAGAGTCTTATAGCTTAGAGTCTTATAGCTTAAAGTCTTATAGCTTACAGTCTTATAGCTTATAGTCTTATAGCTTAAAGTCTTATAGCTTAGAGTCTTATAGCTTAGAGCCTTATAGCTTAGAGTCTTAGAGCTTAGAGTATTATAGATTAGAGTGTTATAGCTTAGAGTCTTATAGCTTAGAGTCTTATAGCTTAGAGTCTTATAGCTTAGAGTCTTATAGCTCATTGTCTTATAGATTAGTTTAATATATTATAGTCTTATAGCTTATAGTATTATAGCTTAGAGTCTTATAGCTTAGAGTCTTATAGCTTAGAGTTTTATAGCTTAGAGTCTTATAGCTTAGTCTTATAGCTTAGAGTCTTATAGCTTAGAGTCTTTTAGCTTAGAGTCGTATAGCTTATAGTCTTATAGATTAGATTCTTATAGCTTAGAGTCTTATAGCTTAGAGTCTTATAGCTTATAGTCTTTTAGATTAGAGTCTTATATCTTATATTCTTATAGATTAGAGTCTTATAGATTAGAGTCTTATAGCTTAGAGTATTATAGCTTAGCGTCTTATAGCTTAGAGTCTTATAGCTTAGAGTCTTATAGCTGATAGTCTTATAGCTTAGAGTCTTATAGCGTAGAGTCTTATAGCTTAAAGTCTTATAGCTTAGATTTATATAGCTTAGAGTCTTATAGCTTAGATTCTAATAGATTAGAGTCTTAGAGCTAAGAGTCTTATATCTTAAAGTCTTATAGCTTAGAATCTTATAGCTTATAGTCTTATAGCTTAGAGTCTTATGGTTGAGAGTCTTATAGCTTAGAGTCTTATAGCTTTGAGTATTATATCTTAGAATCTTATAGATTATAGTCTTATAGCTTAGAGTAATATAGCTTAGAGCCTTATAGCTTAGTCTTATGGCTTAGAGTCTTATAGCTTAGAGTCTTATAGCTTAGAGTCTTATAGCTTAGAGTCTTATAGCTTAGAGTCTTATAGCTTAGAGTCTTATAGATTAGAGTCTTTTAGCTTAGTATATCATAGCTTAGTCTTATATCTTAGATTCTTATAGCTTAGAGTATTATAGCTTAGAGTCTTATAGCTAAGAGTCTTATATCATAGAGTCTTATATCTTAGAGACTTAGATTTTAGAGTCTGATATCTTAGAGTCGTATAGCTTATATAAATGGAGCATAGAGTCTTAGATCTTATATACTTCTCGGTTTGATTCTTATTTCTTAGTTTCTTATAGCTGTCAGTCGATTAGGTTAGAGGGTTACTGATTAGCTTCTTATAGCTTATATTCTTATATCTTCTAGTATAACATCTTATAGAATTATAGATTCGATTATTATATCTTATAGTCGTATAGCTTAGAGTCTTATAGCTTAGAGTCTTTTAGCATAGAGTCTTATAGCTTAGAGTCTTATAGCTTAGAGTCTTATATCTTAGAGTCTTATAGCTTAGAGTCTTATAGCTTAGAGTCTTATATCTTAGAGTCTTATTTCTTAGAGTATTATAGCTTAGAGTCTTATAGATTAGAGTCTTATAGCTTATAGTATTATATCTTAGAGTCTTATATCTTAGAGTCTTATATATTAGTCTTATAGCTTAGAGTCTTATAGATTAGAGTATTATAGCTTAGAGTCTTATAGATTAGAGTCTTATAGCTTATAGTCTTATATCTTAGAGTCTAATAGCTTAAAGTCTTATAGCTTACAGTTTTATAGAATAGAGTCTTAGAGCTTAGAGTCTTATAGCTTAGAGTCGTACAGATCAGATTCTTATAGCATAGAGTCTTTCTGCTCTTAGTCTTATGGTTTTGTGTGTTATAGCTTATTGTGTTATGGCTTAGAGTCTTATAGCTTAGAGTCTTATAGCTTAGCGTCTTAGATCTTAGTGTCTTATAGCTTAGAATCTTATAGCTTAGAGTCTTATAGCTTATAGTCTTATGACTTAGAGTCTTAGTGCTTAGAGTCTTATAGCTTATAGTCTTATTGCTTAGATTATTATAGCTTTGAGACTTAGCGCTTTGAGACGTATAGCTTATATTGTTATAGCTTAGAGTCTTATAGATTAGAGTCTTCTAGCTTAGCGTCTTACAGCTTAAAGTCTTATAGCTTAGAGTCTTATAGCTTAGAGTCATATAACTTAGTCTTATAGTTTAGAATCTTATAGCTTAGAGCCTTATATCTTAGAGTCTTATAGCTTCGAGTCTTATAGCTTAGAGACTTATAGCTTAGAATCTTATAGCTTAGAGCCTTATAGCTTAGAGTCTTATAGCTTAGAGTCTTATAGCTTAGAGTCTTATAGCTTAGAGTCTTATAGCTTAGAGTCTTATAGCTTAGAGCCTTATAGCTTAGAGTCTTACAGCTTAGATTATTATAGATTAGAGTTTTATAGCTTAGAGTCTTAAAGCTTAGAGTCTTATAGCTTAGAGTCTTAAAGCTTAGAGTCTTATAGCTTATTGTCTTATTGATTAGTTTTATAGCTTAGAGTCTTATAGCTTATAGTATTATAGCTTAGAGTCTTATATATTAGAGTCTTATAGCTTAGAGTTTTATAGCTTAGAGTCTTATAGCTTAGTCTTATAGCTTAGAGTCTTATAGCTTAGAGTCTTTTAGCTTAGAGTCGTATAGCTTAGAGTCTTATATATTATAGTCTTATATATTATAGTCTTATATCTTATAGTATTATAGCTTAGAGTATTTTAGATTAGAGTATTTTATCTTAGATTCTTATATCTTAGAGTCTTATATCTTAGAGTCTTATAGCTTAGAGTCTTATAGCATAGAGTCTTATAGCTTAGAGTCTTATAGATTAGAGTATTATAGCTTATAGTCATATAGATTGGAGTCTTATAGCTTAGATTATTATATCTTAGAGTATTATAGATTAGAGTCTTATAGCTTAGTCTTATAGCTTAGAGTCCTATAGCTTAGAGTCTTATAGCTTAGAGTCTTATAGCTTAGAGTCTTATAGCTTAGAGTATTATAGCTTAGAGTCTTATAGATTAGATTCTTATAGATTAGAGTCTTATAGGTTAGAGTATTATATCTTAGAGTCTTATAGATTAAAGTCTTATAGCTTATAGTATTATATATTAGATTATTATAGCTTAGAGTATTATAGCTTAGAGTCTTATAGTTTAAAGTCTTATAGCTTAGAGTCTTATAGCTTAGAGTCTTATAGCTTAGAGTCTTATAGCTTAGAGTCTTATAGTTTAGAGTCTTATAGCTTAGAGTCTTATATCTTTGAGTCTTATAGCTTAGAGTCTTATAGCTTAGAGTCTTATAGCTTAGAGTCTTTTAGGCTTAGAGTCTTATAGCTTAAGTCTTATAGCTTAGATTCTTTTATCAGTTAGTATAAGATCATTGAGTTTTTGAGCTTAGACTCTTATATCTTAGCCTCTTATATCTTAGTGTCATTTAGCTTATATTTATATAGCTTTGAATCTTATATCGTCGAGTCGTGGATCTAATATTATCATAGAGTATCTTACTATATCTCAGCGTCTTATAGCTTAGAGTCTTATAGCTTAGAGTCTTATAGCTTAGAGTCTTATAGCTTAGAGTCTTATAGCTTAGAGTCTTATAGCTTAGAGTCTTATAGCTTAGAGTCTTATAGCTTAGACTCTTGTCGATAAGACTCTTGGAGCTGATACTAGGATTGCTGAGAGTCATTCTGCTTAGTGTCATATAGCTTATAGTCTTATGGCTTAGAGTCTTATAGCTTAGAGTCTTATAGCTTAAAGTCTAGTAGCTTCGAGTCTTTTAGCTTAGATTCTTACAGTTTAGTGTTATAGCTTAGAGTCTTATAGATTAAAGTCTTATATCTTAGAGTCTTATAGCTTAGAGTCTTATAGCTTTGAGTCTTGGTTTTTAGAGTCTTAGAAATATGATTCTTATAGCTTAGATTCTTATAGCTCAGAGTCTTATAGCTAAGAGATTCGATTCTTCCAGGTTATCGACTTACAGCTTCTAGTCTTATAGATCAAAGATTTATAGTTTAGGGGATTATAGCTTTGAGTATTTTATTGCTTAGAGTCTTATAGCTTAGAGTCTTATAGCTTAGAGTCTTAGAGCTTAGAGTCTTACATCTTAATGTCTTATAGCTTAGAGTCCTTTAGCTTCGAGTTTTTGAGCCTTGAGAATTATACCTTAGAGTCTTATAGCTTAGATTCTTATACCTTAGAGTCTTATAGCTTAGAGCCTTGTACCTTAGAGACTTACTGATTAGAGTCCTATATCTTATATTCTTCAAACTCAGAGTATTCAAGCTTAGAGTCTTATAGCTTAGAGTCCTATAGCTTAGAGTCTTATAGCTTAGAGTCTTATAGCTTAGAGTCTTATAGCTTTGATTTATATTGCTTAGAGTCTTATAGCTTAGAGTCTAATAGCTTAGAGTCTTATAGCTTAGAGTCTTAAATCTTAATGTATTATAGCTTAGAATCTTATAGCTTAGAGTCTTATAGCTTAAAGTCTTATAGATTAGAGTCTTATAGCTTAGAGTCTTATAGCTTAGAGTCTTATAGCTGAGAGACTTATAGCTTAGAGTCTTATAGCTTAGAGTCTTATAGCTTAGAGACTTATAGCTGAGAGAATTATAGCTTAGAATCATATAGCTTAGTCTTATAGCTAAGAGTATTATAGCTTAGATTCTTATAGCTTAGAGTCTTATATATTAGAGCCTTAGAGCTTTGTCATATAGCTGAGAGTCTTATAGCTTAGAGTCTTATAGCTTAGAGTCGTCTAGCTTAGAGTCTTATAGCTTAGATTCTTATAGCTTATAGTCTTATAGCTTAGAGTCTTATAGCTTATAGTCTTATAGCTTAGAGTCTTATATATTATAGTCTTATAGATTAGTGTCTTATAGCTGAGAGTATTATATGTTAGAGTCTTATAGCTTAGAGTCTTATAGCTTAGAATCTTATAGCTTAGAGTCTTATAGCTTCGAGTCTTATGTCTTAGAGTATAATAGCTTAGATTCTTATATCATAACGTCTTATTTCATAGAGTCATACATCTCATAGGTCTACACCTTATATTCTTTTAGCGTAGAGAATTTTAGCTTATTAGAGTCTCAGAGTATTTTTGATAATATTGGTTTATCTTAGAGACTTATATCTTTAATTCTTATAGCATATAGTCTTATAGCGTAGAGTATTATAGCTTAGAGTCTTATAGCTTAGAGTCTTAGATCTTAGAGACTTATAGCTTAGAGCCTTATAGCTTATATTATTATAGCTTAGTGTATTATATCATATAGTCTTATATATTATTGTATTATTTCTTAGAGTTTTATAGCTTAGAGTCTTATAGCTTAGAGTCTAATAGCTTAGAGTCTTAGAGCTTAGAGTCTTACATCTTAATGTCTTATAGCTTATAATCTTATAGCTTAGAGTATTATAGCTTAGAGTCTTATAGCTTAGAGTCTTATACCTTAGAGTAATATAGCTTAGAGTAATATAGATGAGAGTCATATAGCTTAGAGTCTTATAGCTTAGAGTCTTATAGATGAGAGACTTATAGCTTAGAGTCTTATAGCTTAGAGTCTTATAGCTTAGTCTTATAGCTTAGAGTCTTATAGCTTAGATTCTTATAGCTTAGAGTCTTATAGCTTAGAGCCTTATAGCTTAGTCTTATAGCTTAGATTCTTATAGCTTAGAGTCTTATAGCTTAGAGTCTTATGGCTTAGAGTCTTATAGCTTAGAGTCTTATAGCTTAGAGTCTTATAGCTTAGATTCTTATAGTTAGAGTCTTATAGCTTAGAGTCTTATAGCTTAGATTCTTATAGCTTAGAGTCTTTTAACTTAGAGTCTTATAGCTTAGTCTTATAGCTTAGAGTGTTATATCTTAGAGTATTATATCTTAGTGTTATAGCTTAGAGTCTTTTATCTTATAGTCTTATAGCTTAGAGTCTTATATATTAGAGTCTTATATCTTAGAGTCTTATAGCTTAGAGTCTTATAGCTTAGTTTATTTTTGCTTAGAGTATTTTAGCTTAGAGTCTTATATCTTAGAGTCTTATAGCTTAGAGTCTTATAGCTTAGAGTATTATAGCTTAGAGGCTTGTAGCTGAGAGTCTTATTGCTTAGAGTCTTATAGCTTAGAGTATCATATCTTAGAGTCTTATAGCTTAGAGTCTTATAGCTTAGAGTCTTATAGCTTAGAGTCTTATAGCTTAGAGTCTTATAGCTTAGAGGCTTATAGCTTAGAGTCTTATATTTTAGAGTCTTATAGCTTAGAATCTTATAGCTTAGATTGTTACATCTTATAGGCTTATAACTTATAGTATTACAGATAATCGAAATACGGCTTAGAGTCTTTCATCTTAAAGTAAATTAGCATTGATTCATATATAATTATTTCTTATATATTAGAGTCTTACATCGGATAGCGTAACTTCATTTCTGTCCATGTCTGAGAGTCATATGGATAAGTGTCTTATATCGTAGAGACATACATCTTAATTAATTACGTCTTAGAGTCATATTGCTTAGAGTCTTATAGCTTAAAGTCTTATAGCTTAGAGTCTTAGAGCTTAGAGTCTTACATCTTAATGTATTATAGCTTAGAATCTTATAGCTTAGAGTCTTATAGCCTAGAGTCTTATGACTGAGAGTCTTATAGATTAGAGTCTTATAGCTTAGAGTCTTATAGCTTAGAGTCTTACATCTTAATGTATTATACCTTAGAGTCTTGTAGCTTAGAGTCTTATAGCTTAGAGTCATATATGTTAGAGGCTAAGAGCTTAGAGTCATGTAGATTAGAGGCTTATATATATTCTTTTAATGTCTTATTTAATTCTAGCTAAGTGTCTTCTTATATAAAATTTACATGTAGATTAGATAGTTATGTAATAGATTATTTAATATTCGAGTCTTATAGTTTAGAGTATTATAGCTTAGAGACTTTTAGCTTATAGTCTTATAGCTTAGAGTCTTATAGCTTAGATTTATATTGCTTAGAGTCTTATAGCTTAGAGTCTAAGAGCTGAGACTCTTAGAGCTTAGAGTCTTATAGCTTAGAGTCTTATAGCTCAGAGTCTTAGAGCTTAGAGTCTTATAGCTTAGAGTCTTATAGCTTATAGTCTTATAGCTTAGATTGATATTGCTTAGAGTCTTATAGCTTAGAGTCTAATAGCTTAGAGTCTTAGAGCTTAGAGTCTTACATCTTAATGTATTATAACTTAGAATCTTATAGCTTAGATTCTTATAGCTTAAAGTCTTATGACTTAGAGTCTTATAGCTTAGAGTCTTATAGCTTAGAGTCTTATAGCTAAGAGTCTTATAGCTTAGAGTCTTATATCTTAGATTATTATATCTTAGATTATTATAGTTTAGAGTCTTATAGCTTAGATTCTTATATCTTAGAGTCTTATATATTAGAGTCTTATAGCTTAGAGTATTATAGCTTAGAGTCTTATATCTTAGTCTTTTATATGATAGTATTATATCATATTGTATTATCTCTTAGTGTTATATCTTAGAGTCTTTTATATAATAGTCTTATAGCTTAGAGTCTTATAGCTTAGAGTCTTTTATCTTAGAGTCTTTTAGCTTAGAGTCTTTTAGCTTAGAGTCTTATAGCTTTGAGTCTAATAGCTTAGTGTCTTATAGCTTAGTGTCTTATAGTTTATTGTCTTATAGCTTAGTGTCTTATAGATTAGAGTCTTATAGCTGAGTGTCTTATAACTTAGAGTCTTATAGCTTAGAGTCGTATATCTGATAGTATTATAGCTTTGAGTATTATAGCTTAGAGTCTTATAGCTTAGAGTATTATAACTTAGAGTCTTATAGCTTAGAGGCTTAGAGCTTAGAGTCTTATAGCTTCGAGTCTTATAGATTAGAGTCTTATAGCTTAGAGTCTTATTGCTTAGAGTCTTATAGCTTATTGTCATATTGAATTTTGACTAAGAGCTTAGTGTCTTGTAGACTAGAGGATAAAAGCTTAGTGACATAATGCAGAGAGTCTTATAGGTTATTGTATTATAGATTAGAGTCAATTAGCTTATATACTTATAGAGCCGTGACTAATTGCTTAAATACTTATATTTTAGTTTCTTATCTAGATGATTAAAATTGCTTATATTCTAATAGAATATGGTCTTATAGCTTAGAGTCTTATATATTAGAGTCTTATAGCTTAGAGTCTTATAGCTGAGAGACTTATAGATTAGAGTCTTATATCTTAGAGTCTTAGAGCTGAGAGACTTATAGCTTAGAGTCTTATATCTTAGAGTCATATATATTAGTCGTATAGCTTAGAGTCTTATAGCTTATAGTCTTATATCTTGGAGTATTATAGCTTATAGTCTTAAATATTTGTGTTATATATTAGAGGCTGATAGCTTATATTGTTTTATAGTATAGTCTTTTGTACTATAGTCTAATCTATTAGAGTCCTATATAGTAGAGTCTTACATATTATAGTCATATAGCTAGGATTGTTATAGCTTATAGTATTTTAGCTTAGAGTCTTATAGCTTAGAGTCTTATAGCTTAGAGTCTTATAGATTAGATTCTTATAGCTCAGAGTCTTATAGATTAGATTCTTATAGCTTAGAGTCTTATAGCTTAGAGTCTTTTAACTTAGAGTTTTATAGCTTAGTCTTATAGCTTAGAGTCTTATATCATAGAGACTTATATCTTAGTCTTATAGCTTTGAGTCTTATATCTTAGAGTCTTATAGCTTAGAGTCTTATAGCTTAGAGTATTATAGCTTAGAGTCTTATAGATTATAGTCTTATAGCTTAGAGTCTTATAGCTTAGAGTCTTATAGCTTAGAGTCTTATAGCTTAGAGTCTTATATCTTAGAGTCTTATAGCTTAGAGTCTTATAGCTTAGAGTCTTATAGCTGAGAGTCTTATATCTTAGAGTCTTATAGCTTAGAGTTAAATATCTTAGAGTCTTATAGCTTAGAGTCTTATAGCTTAGAGTATTATAGATTATAGTCTTAGAGATTAGAGTATATTAGACTAGATGCTTATAGCTTAGAGTCTTATATTTCAGAGTCTTATAGCTTATAGTCTAAGAGCCCATAGCCGTGTAGCTTTTAGTCTAATAGCTTAGAGAGTTATATTTGAGAGTATTAAAGCTTAGATTATTAAAGGTTATAGTCATATACCATATAGTCTTCTTATGGCGTAGAGAATTATGGCTTAGATTTTTATTGCTTAGAGTCTTATAGCTTAGAGTCTTATAGCTTAGAGTCTTAGAGCTTAGAGTCGTACATCATAATGTCTTATATCTTAGAATCTTATAGCTTAGAGTCTTTTAGCCTAAAGTCTTATTGCTGAGAGTCTTATAGCTTAGAGTCTGATAGCTTAGAGTCTTATAGCTTAGAGTATTAAATCTTAATGTATTAGAGCTTAGAATCTTATAGCTTAGAGTCTTATAGCTTAAAGTCTTATAGCTTAGAGTCTTATAGCTTAGAGTCTTATAGCTTAGAGTCTTATAGCTTAGAGCCTTATAGCTTAAAGTCTTATAGATTAGATTCTTATAGCTTAGAGTCTTATAGATTAGAGTCTTATAACTTACAGTATTATACCTTTGATTGTTATAGGTTAGAGTGTTATAGTTTACAGTCTTATAGCTTAGAGTCTTATAGCTTAGAGTCTTATAGCTTAGATTTATATTGCTTAGAGTCTTATAGCTCAGAGTCTAATAGCTTAGAGTCTTAGAGCTTAGAGTCTTACATCTTAATGTCTTATAGCTTAGAATCTTATAGCTTAGAGTCTTTTAGCTTAAAGTCTTATGACTTAGAGTCTTATAGCTTAGAGTCTTATAGCTTAGAGTCTTATAGCTTAGAGTATTAAATCTTAATGTATTATAACTTAGAATCTTATAGCTTAGAGTCTTATAGCTTAAAGTCTTATGACTTAGAGTCTTATAGCTTAGAGTCTTATAGCTTAGATTCTTATAGCTTAGATTATTATAGCTTAGATTCTTATATCTTAGAGACATATAGCTTAGAGTCTTATAGCTTAGAGTCTTATAGCTTAGAGTCTTATAGCTTAGAGTCTTATAGCTTAGAGTCTTATAGCTTAGAGTCTTTTAGCTTAGAGTCTTATATCTTAGTGTTATATATGATAGTATTATATCAGAGAGTCTTATATGTTAGTCTTATATATTATAGTATTATAGCTTAGATTCATTCGGAATATAGTCTTATCGCATTGAGAATTCTAGCTTAGTTGCTGATATCGTATTGTCTTATAGCTCATATACTTATCGCTTTGTGACTTTCATCACTTGGTCTTACATATTATTGTCGTTCAACTTAGTTACTGATAGATGATCTTCTTATAGCATAGAGTTTAATAGCTTAGAGTCTTATAACTTAGAGTCTTATAGCTTAGAGTATTATAGATTAGAGTATTATATCTGATAGTATTAATTCTTATACTCATATAGATTAGGGTATTTTAGCTTAGAGTCTTATAGCTTAGAGGCTCATAGCTTAGATTCTTGTGGCTTCGTGTATTATAGCATTTTGAAGTATCGTTTATTGTCATTTAGCTTAATGTCTTATAGAGTAGAGTCATATAGCTTAGAGTCTTACAGCTTAGAGTCTTATAGCTTAGAGTCTTATATCTATGAGTTTTATGGCTTAAAGTCTTATATCTTAGACTCTTATAGATTTGAGTCTTTTAGCTTAGAGTGTTTTAGCTTAGAGTATTATAGCTTAGAGTCTTATCGCTTAGAGTCTTATAGCTTAGAGTCTTACAGCTCAGAGTCTTATAGCTTAGAGTCTTATTGCTTAGAGTCTTATAGCTTAGAGTCTTATAAATTAGAGTATTATAGCTTAGAATCTTATAGCTTAGAGTCTTATATCTTAGAGTAATATAGCTTAGAGCCTTATAGCTTAGTCTTATAGCTGAGAGTCTTATAGCTTAGAGTCTTATAGCTGAGAGTCTTATAGCTTAGAGTATTATAGCTTAGAGTCTTATAGCGTAGAGTCTTATAGTTTAAAATCTTATAGCTTAGAGTCTTATAGCTTAGAGTCTTATGGCTTAGAGTCTTATAGCTTAGAGTCTTATAGTTTAGTCTTATAGGTTAGAGACTATTCGATTTAATTCATAGAGAGTAGTTTATTATATCTTTTAGTTTTTAAGATGATAGTCTTTTTTCTTAGAGTATTGTATATTATAGTCTTATATCTAAGTGTCTTTCATGTTAGAGTCTTATCTATTAGAGTGTTTTATATTATAGTCTTATAGCTTAGAGTCTTTTAGCTTAGAGTCTTTTAGCTTAGAGTCTTATAGCTTAGAGTCTTATAGCTTAGAGTCTTATAGCTGAGAGTCGTATAGCTTAGAGTATTATAGCTTAGAGTCTTATAGCTTAGAGTCTTATAGATTAGAGTCTTACAGCTTAGATTCTTATATATTATAGTCTTATTTATTATAGTCTTAGAGCTTAGAGTCTTACAGCTTAGAGTCTTATAGCTTAGAGTCTTATAGCTTATATTAATATATATTAGAGTTTTATAGATTAGAGTCTTATAGTTTAAAGACTTATATCTTAGAGTCTTATAGATTAGAGTCTTATCGCTTATAGTCTATGAGCTGAGAGTCTTCTAGCTTAGAGTCTTATAGCTTAGAGTCTTATAGCTTAGAGTTTTATAGCTTAGAGTATTATAGATTAGAGTCTTATAGCTTAGAGTATTATAGCTTAGAGTCTTATAGCTTAGAGTCTTATAGCTTAGAGTCTTATAGCTTAGAGTCTTATATCTTAATGTCTTATAGCTTATAATCTTATAGCTTAGAGTCTTATAGCTTAGAGTCTTATAGATTAGAATCTTATAGCTTAGAGTCTTATAGCTTAGAGTCCTATAGCTTAGAGTCTTATAGCTTAGATTCTTATAGCTTAGAGACTTATAGCTTAGAGTATTATAGATTAGAGTGTTATAGATTAGAGTCTTATAGCTTAGTCTTATAGCTTAGAGTCTTATAGCTTAGAGTCTTTTAGCTTAGAGTCGTATAGCTTAGAGTCTTATAGCTTAGATTCTTATAGCTTAGAGTCTTATATCTTAGAGCCTTATATCTTGGTCTTATAGATTATATTCTAATAGATTAGAGTCTAATAGATTATAGTCGTATATCTAAGAGTATTATAGCTTAGAGTCTTATAGCTTAGAGTCTTATAGCTTATAGTCTTATAGCTCATAGTCTTATATCTTAGAGTCTTATAGCTTATAGTCTTATATCTTAGAGTATTATAGCTTAGAGTATTATAGCTTAGAATCTTATAGCTTAGAGTCTTATAGCTTAGAGTCTTATAGCTTAGAGTCTTATATCTTAGAGTCTTATAACTTAGAGTCTTATATCATAGTCTTATCTCTTAGAGTCTTATAGCATAGAGTCTTATAGCTTAGTCTTATAGCTTAGAGTCTTATAGCTTATAGTCATGTTGCTTGTAGTAGTACAGCTTAGATTCTTCTAGCGTAGTCCTACATCGTACAGTCTTATAGCTTAGAGTCTTAGAACTTATATTATTATATCTTATTTTATTTTAGCTTAGAGTGCTATAGCTTAGAGTCTTATAGCTTAGAGTCTTATAGCTTAGAGTCTTATATCTTAGAGTCTTATATCTTAGAGTATTTTAGCTTTTTTTCATATAAATGTTTTGCTTATAGCTTAGAAACATTTATCACAGAGTCTTATGCCTTATAAGATTCTTATAGCTTAGAGGCATATAGCTTTAATGCTTATAGCTCAGAATCTTATAGCTCAGATGCTTATATAATAGAATTTTATAGCTTTGATTCGTATAGATTAAAGTATTACGGATTCGAGTCTTATAGCATATAGTCTTATAGCTTATATTCTAACTGCTTAGATTTTTACCGAGAAGAGGTATTTTCCTCAGAATCTTACATTGTAGTGTCTTGAAGCTTAAAATCGTACAGCTTATAGTCTTTGAGCTTAGATTTTTATCGATTATAGTATTATAGCTTAGAGTCTTATAGCGTAGAGTCTTATGGATTAGAGTTATATTGCTTAGAGTCTTATAGCTTAGAGTCTTATAGCTTAGAGTCTTATAGCTAAGAATCTTAACACTTAATTTCTTATATCTTATAATCTTATAGATTAGAGTATTATAGACTATATTCTTATTTCTGAGAGTCTTGTAGCTTAGAGTCTTATAGCTTAGAGTCTTATAGCTTAGAGTATTACATCTTAATGTCTTATAACTTAGAATCTTATAGCTTAGAGTCTTATAGCTTAAAATCTTTTGACTTAGAGTCTTATAGCTTAGAGTCTTATAGCTTAGAGTCTTATAGCTTAGAGTCTTATAGCTTAAAGTCTTATTGATTAGAGTCATATAACTTAGACTTATCGCTTAGATTCTTATAGCTTAAAGTCTTATAGCTTAGAGTCTTATAGCTTAGAGTCTTATAGCTTAGAGTCTTATAGTTTAGAATCTTATGGCTTATAGTCTTATAGCTTAGAGACTTATATCTTTGCGTATTACATCTTATAGTTTTATAGCTTAGAGTCTTATAGATTAGAGTCTTATATCTTAGAGTATTATAGCTTAGAGTCTTATAGCTTAGAGTCTTATGGCTTAGAGTCTTATAGCTTTGAGTCTTATATCTTAGAGAATTATAGAGTAGTTTAATAGCTCAGCGAGTATTCTTTAAGTTTGATTTAGGAAATAGCGTTTTACAGCTAAGAGACTTATTGCCAGGGGTCTTACAGGATTTAGTCATGTAGCTTAGTCTAATAGTTTTTAGTCTTACAGCTCAGAGTTTTGTGGCTTAGAGTTATATAGCTTAGAGACTGAAAGCTTAGAGTCAAATATATTAGTGTCTTATAGCTTATTTTCTTATAGCGTAGAGTCGTATATCAGTGATTATTACATATTATATTCTGAGGTCTGAGAGTCTTAAAGCTCAGAGTCTTATACCTTAGTGTCTTATAGATTATTGCTTTATATATTAGTGTCTTATATATGATTGTATTATCTCTGAGTGTCTTATATATGATTGCATTATATTAGAGTCTAATATCTAAGATTCTGATATCTTATAGTCTTATAGCTTAGAGTCTTATAGATTAGAGTTTTATAACTTAGAGTCTTATAGCTTAGTCTTATAGCTTAGAGTCTTATTGCTTAGAGTCTTTTAGCTTAGAGTCTTATGGCTTAGACTCTTATAGCTTAGGGTCTTATAGCTTAGAGTCTTATAGCTCATTGTCTTATAGCTTAGTTTTATAGCTGAGAGTCATATAACTTAGTCTTATGGCTTAGAGTCTTATAGCTTAAAGTCTTATAGCTTAGAGTTCTATAGCTTAGAGTCTTATAGCTTAGAGTCTTATAGATTAGAGTCTAATAGCTTAGAGTCTTATAGCTTAGAGTCTTATAGCTTAGTGTTATAGCTTAGAGTCTTATAGCTTAGGGTCTTATAGATTAGAGTCTTATATCTCATTGTATTATATCTTAGTTTTATAGCTTAGAGTATTATAGCTTAGAGTCTTATAGCTTAGAGTCTTATAGCTTAGAGTCTTTTAGCTTAGAGTCTTATAGCTTAGAGTCTTATAGCTTAGAGTCTTTTAGCTTAGAGTCTTATAGCTTAGAGTCTTATAGCTTAGTGTCTTATAGCTTTGAGTCTTATAGCTTAGAGTCTTATAGCTTAGAGTCTTATGGCTTAGAGTCTTATAGCTTAGAGTCTTATAGCTTTGAGTCTTATAGCTTAGAATCTTATAGATTACAGTGTTATAGCTTAGAGTATTATAGCTTAGAGCCTTATAGCTTAGTCTTATAGCTTAGAGGCTTATAGCTTAGAGTATTATAGCTTAGAGCCGTATATCTTATATTCTGTGATATGAGTTGTTTAGTTCGTAGAGTCTTATAGTTTAAAGTCTTTCTGCTCAGAGTCAGATTGATTTTATACGTATTTGACTTAGTCATATGGACGAGATCCAAGCTACTCATATAAAATTTGATAATTAAATATATGACCAGATACTAATTTATAATATAATAATGACTAATTTACTTTTTGCTTATTGTATAAAAGATTTTAGTATTATAGCTAAGAGTATTATAGCTTAGAGACTTATAGCTTAGAGTCTTATAGCTTAGAGTCTTATATCATAGTCTTATAGCTT
Organism: Artemia sp. Qi Xiang Cuo; assembly: GCF_049724085.1. Taxonomy (NCBI): domain Eukaryota; kingdom Metazoa; phylum Arthropoda; class Branchiopoda; order Anostraca; family Artemiidae; genus Artemia; species Artemia sp. Qi Xiang Cuo. Next base: position 43,036 of record NW_028300670.1, read on the forward strand.
AGAGTCTTATAGCTTAGAGTCTTTTAGTTTAGAGTCGTATAGCTTAGAGTCTTATATCTTAGATTCTTATAGCTTAGAGTCTTATAGCTTAGAGTCTTATATCTTAGTCTTATAGCTTATAGGCTTATATCTTAGAGTCTTATAGCTTAGAGTCTTATAGCTTAGAGTATTATAGCTTAGAGTCTTATAGCTTAGAGTCTTATAGATTAAAGTCTTATAGCTTAGAGTCTTTTAGCTTAGAGTCTTTTAGCTTTGAGTCTTTTATATTAGAGTTGTATTGATTTGAGTATTAGTGCTTTGAGTCTTATAGATTAGAGTCTTATATCTTAGAGTCTTCTAGCTTCTAGTTTTATAGCTTAGTGTATTTAAGCTTAGAGTCTTATAGCATAGTCTTAGCGCCTAAAGTCTTATATCTTAGAGTCTTATATCTTAGTCTTATAGCTTAGAGTCTTATAGCTTAGAGTCTTATAGCTTAGAGTCTTATAGCTTAGAGTCTTATAGCTTAGAGTCTTATAGCTTAGAGTCTTATAGCATAGAGTCTTATAGATTAGAGTCTTTTAGCTTAGAGTCTTATATATTAGAGTCGTCTAGCTTATAGTTTTATAGCTTATAGTCCTATAGCTTATAGTATTATAGCTCAGAGTATTATATCTTAGAGTCTTATAGCTTTGTTTCTTTTAACGTATATGAATAGCTTAGAGTCTAGTAGATTCTTGTCATATATCACAGAGCTAAGCGCCTAACAGCTTAAAGTCTAACATAGTAGTTTCAAAAAGCGTAGATTCTAATGGCGTAGAATCTTATTGCTTATTAGAGTCTTATAGTCTGATAGATTCTTGTCTTGTAGCTTAGAGTCTTATAGCTGAGATTCTTTTTGATTATAGACTTGGATATGAGAGTCTTATATATTCTAGTTATATAGCTTAGAGTCTTATAGCTTAGAGTCTAATAGCTTAGAGTCTTAGAGCTTAGAGTCTTACATCTTAATGTCTTATAGCTTAGAATCTTATAGCTTAGAGTCTTATAGCTTAAAGTCTTATTTCTTAGAGTCTTATAGCTTAGAGTCTTATAGCTTAGAGTCTTATAGCTTAGAGTCTTAAATCTTAGTGTATTATAACTAAGAATCTTATAGCTTAGAGTCTTATAGCTTAAAGTCTTATGTCTTAGAGTCTTATAGCTTAGAGTCTTATAGCTTAGAGTCTTATATCTTAGAGTCTTATAGCTTAGAGTCTTATAGCTTAGATTCATATATCTTAGTCTTATGTCTTAGAGTCTTATAGATTAAAGTCTTATAGCTTAGAGTCTTATAGCTTAGAGTCTTATAGCTTAGAGTCTTATAGTTTAGAATCTTATGGCTTAGAGTCTTATAGCTTAGAGTCTTATAGCTTAGAGTCTTATAGCTTAGAGTCTTATAGCTTAGAGTGTTATAGCTTAGAGTCTGATAGCTTAGAGTCTTATAGCTGAGAGTCTTATAGCTTAGAGTATTATAGCTTAGAGTCTTATAGCTTTGAGTCTTTTAGCTTAGAGTATTATAGCTTAGAGTCTTATAGCTTAGAGTCTTACAGCTTAGAGTCTTATATCTTAGATTATTACGGATTAAAGTAAGAGATCTTAGATTCATGTATCTTAGAATCTTATAGCTTTGATACAAATGGGTTATATTCTTGATACTACGCTACATATATCTTCTATCAATGTAAGTTAGAGTCAAGTCTATACTACTCAAGTGGATTATATTATTATAGCTTATATTATAATATAGTATATTCTTAAAGATAATAGTATTACATATTAGAGTCTTATAGATTAGAGTCTTACAGCTTAGAGTCTTAGAGCGTAGAGTCTTATATCTTATATTCATATAGCTTAGAGTAGTATATCTTAGATCCTTATATCACAGTGTCTTATCTCTTAGTTCTTTATAGTATAGTACTATATAATAGATTCTTATAGATTTTAGTCTTATATATTAGAATCTTCTAGACTATAGTTTTTTAGCATATATTATTATATCTTAGTCTTATAGCTTATAGTCTTATAGCTTAGAGTCTTTTAGCTTAGAGTCTTATGGCTTAGAGTCTTATAGCTTAGGGTCTTATAGCTTAGAGTCTTATAGCTCATTGTCTTATAGCTTAGTTTTATAGCTTAGAGTATTATAGCTTAGAGTCTTATAGCTTAGAGTCATATAACTTAGTCTTATGGCTTAGAGTCTTATAGCTTAGAGTCTTATAGCTTAGAGTTCTATAGCTTAGAGTCTTATAGCTTAGAGTCTTATAGATTAGAGTCTAATAGCTTAGAGTCTTATAGCTTAGAGTCTTATAGATTAGTGTTATAGCTTAGAGTCTTATAGCTTAGGGTCTTATAGATTAGAGTCTTATAGCTTAGTGTCTTATCGCTTAGTTTTATAGCTTAGAGTATTATAGCTTAGAGTCTTATAGCTTATATTCTTATAGCTTAGAGTCTTTTAGATTAGAGTCTTTTAGCTTAGAGTCTTATAGATTAGAGTCTTATAGCTTAGAGTCTTATAGCTTAGAGTCTTATAGCTTAGTGTCTTATAGCTTAGAGTCTTATAGCTTAGAGTCTTATAGCTTAGAGTCTTATGGCTGAGTCTTATAGCTTAGAGTCTTATATCTTTGAGTATTATATCTTAGACTCTTATAGATTAAATTCTATAGCTTAGAGTCATGTAGCTTAGAGCATTATAGCATTGTCGTATAGATTAGTCTTATATCTTATAGTCTTATAGCTTAGAGTCTAGTAGCTTAGATTCTTATATCTAAGAGTGTTATAGCGTAGTTTAGTACAGTATAAAGTCTTAAAGCATAGATTCTTATATCTTATTGTCTTGTATCGTTGAGTATTAGAGTTTAGAGTCTTTAAGTTTAGAGTCTAATAGCTTAGAGTCTTCGTGCTTAGAGTATTATAGAGTAAAGTATTTTGTCTTTGAGTCTTATTGCTTAGAGTTTTTTAGCTTAGAGTATTATATCTTAGAGTCTTATAGCTTAGAGTGTAATATCTTAGATTCTTATTGATTAGAGTCTTCTAGCTTAGAGTCTTTTATATTTTAGTCTTACATCTTTTTTTCTTATATCTCATAGTCTTATAAATTAGATACTAACAGCTTATATTCTAATATTTTAGGGTATTTTAGCAAATATTCTCACTGCGTTGAGTATTATAGCTTTGATTCTTTTTTATTATAGTCTATTATATTATTGAAATATATAAAATTTTCATATAGCTTAGAGTTATTCATATTATAGTCTTATACCTCAGATTCTTACATTTAAAAGTCTTATATCTCAGAGTTTTATAGCTTTGAGTTTTATAGCTTAGAGTCAACTTAGAGTCTTATAGCTTAGTCTTATAGATTTGAGTCTTATAGCAGAGAGTATTAGATCTGAGTCTTATAGCTTAGAGTCTTATAGCTTAGAGTCTTATAGCTTAGAGTCCTTTAGCTTAGATTCTTATATTTTAGAGTCTTTTATCTTATAGTCTTTTCTCTTTTAGACAAATATCTATGATACTAATATATGTCTGGCTTTTATAATAATGTCTTATATATTTTTATCTTGGAGCCTAGAGTCTTAGAGCTTATAGTCTTAAATCTTAGAGTCTTTAATATTTGAGTATTATATAGATGTGTCTTATTGCGTAGTGACCTTTCTATTTTTTACTTAGAGCACTTATTCTTATGGCTTTTATTCTTATAGCTTTGGGTCTTGTAGCTTATATGCTAGTAGCTCTGAGTCTTATAGCTCATAGGCATGTAGCATAGTGTTATATAGCCTAGAGTCGTACAGAATAAAGTCAAACGGATTCTAGTCTTGTAGCATATTTTCTTCTTGCGTATAGTCTTATATCTTAGAGTCTTATAGATTCTCGTCATATAGATTAGAGTATTATAGCGTATAATCTTATATCGTATTTAAATATAGGGTGAAGTTTTATAACTTAGAGTCATATAACTTTGGGTCTTATAGCTTAGAGCTTAAAGTCTTATAGCTTAGATTTATATTGCTTAGAGTCTTATAGCTTAGAGTCTAATAGCTTAGAGTCTTAGAGCTTAGAGTCTTATATCTTAATGTCTTATAGCTTAGATTCTTATAGCTTAGAGTCTTATAGCATAAAGTCTTATGACTTAGAGTCTTATAGCTTAGAGTCTTATAGCTTAGAGTCTTATAGCTTAGAGTCTTACATCTTAATGTATTATAACTTAGAATCTTATAGCTTAGAGTCTTATAGCTTAAAGTCTTATGACTTAGAGTCTTATAGCTTAGAGTCTTATAGCTTAGAGTCTTATAGCTTAGAGTCTTATAGCTTAGAGTCTTATAGCTTAGAGTCATATAAATTAGTCTTATGGCTTAGAGTCTTATAGCTTAGAGTCTTACAGCTTAGAGTATTATAGCTTAGAGTCGTTCAGCTTAGAGTCTTAGAGATGATAGTCCTTTAGCTTATAATCTTTCAGCTAAGTTACTAATTCCGGCTCGTCTTTCAGCTTAGAGTCTTATAGTCTTATAGTCTTATATATTAAAGTGTTGTAGATAAGAGTCATATGAATTTTATTCTTATAGATAAGAGTATTATAGCTTATAGACTTATAGCTTAGAGTCTTATAGATTAGAGTGTTATAACTTAGAGTCTTATAGCTTAGAGTCTTATTGCTTAGAGTTTTATAGCTTAGAGTCTTATAGCTAAGAGTCTTATAGCTAAAAGTCTTATAGCTTAGAGTCTTATAGTTTAGAGTCTTATAGCTCAGAGTCTTATATATTAGAGTATTATATATTAGAGTCTTATAGCTTAGAGTCTTATAGCTTATAGTCTTATAGCTTGGAGTCTTATACCTTAGAGTCTTATAGCTTGGAGTCTTATAGCTTAGAGCCTTACAGATTAGATTATTCTAACTTAGATTATTATATCTTAGTTATTTATATATTATAGTACTGCATAATATAGTAATATAGAATAGTGTATTAGATATTAGATTATTGTATCACAGAGTCTTAGATATTAGTTCTTTATCGGAGAGTACTATCTATTAGATTCATAGCTTTGAGTCTTATAAATTAGAATCTTATAGCTTAGAGTTTTATAACTTAGAGTCTTATAGCTTAGTCTTATAGCTTAGAGTCTTATTGCTTAGAGTCTTTTAGCTTAGAGTATTATGGATTAGATTATTAGCTCTTAGTGTTTTAGATCATATTGTCTTATATCTTAGTGTCTTATAGCTTAAAGTATTACATCTTAGATTATTATAGCTCATTGTCATAGAGCTTAGACCTTTAGCGTATATTATGATAGATGAGAGTTTTATATCTTAGAGTGTTATAACTTAGAGTATTATAGCTTTGAGTCTTATAGCTTAGAGTCTTATATCTTAGTCTTATAGCTTAGAGTATTATATCTTAGAGTCTTTTAGCTTAGAGTCTTATGTCTTAGATTCTTATAGCTTAGGGTCTTATAGCTTAGAGTCTTATAGCTGATTGTCTTATAGCTTAGTCTTATATATTATAGTATTATAGCTTAGAGTCTTATAGCTTAGAGTGTTATATCTTAGAGTCTTATATCTTAGAGTTTTATAGCTTAGAGTCTTATATCTTAGTCTTATAGCTTAGAGTCTTATAGCTTAGAGTCTTTTAGATTAGAGTCTTTTAGCTTATAGTTTTTTAGCTTAGATTATTATATCTTAGAGTCTTATATCTTAGAGTCTTTTAGCTTAGAGTCTAATATCTTAGAATATTATATCTTAGTGTCTGATAGCTTAGAGTCTTATAGCTTAGAGTCTTATAGCTTAGAGTATTATAGCTTAGAGTCTTATAGCTTAGAGTCTTATAGCTTAGAGTTATATAGCTTAGAGTCTTATAGCTTAGAGTCTTATAGATTATAGTCTTATAGCTTAGAGTCTTATAGCTTAGAGTCTTATGGCTTAGAGTCTTATAGCTTAGAGTCTTAAATCTTAGAGTCTAATAGATTATAGTCTTATAGATAAGAGTATTATAGCTTAGAGTCTTATAGCTTAGAGTATTATAGCTTATATTCATACAGCTTAGAGTATAATCGCTCAGTGTATTATAGCTTAGAGTCTTATAGCTTAGAGTCTTATAGATTATAGTATTATAGCTTAGAGTCTTATAGCTTAGAGTCTTATAGCTTAGAGTCTGTTCGCGTAGAGTCTTTTAGCTTAGAGTCTTATAACTTAGAGTCTTATAGCTTAGAGTCTTATAGCTTAGAGTCTTATAGCTTAGAGTCTTATAGCTGAGAGTCGTATAGCTTAGAGTCTTATGGCTTAGAGTCTTATAGCTTAGAGTCTTATATCTTAGAGTCTTATAGCTTAGATTATTAAATCTTAGAGTCTTTTAGATTAGAGGCTCATATATAAGAGTCTTATAGCTTAAGTTATTATATATTAGAGTCATACATAGGATGAGATTAGAGATTAGAGTCCTAGAGATTTGAGTAATATTTATTAGAGTCCTACTTTTTCTATTCTTATATAAGATTTACGTTTAGCTTAGAGTATTATAGCCTAATTTCATATATCAACATTAAATACATCTTATTTTGCATTATCTATTAGTCTTTTTGGTAATTGTCTTATAGGTTAGAGTCTTAAAGCTTAGAGTCTTATAGCTTAGAGTCTTACATCATACTGTCTAATAGCTTAGAATCTTATAGCTTAGAGTTTTATAGCCTAAAGTATTATGACTTAGAGTCTTATAGCTTAGAGTCTTATAGCTGAGAGTCTTATAGCTTAGAGTATTATAGCTGAGAGACTTATAGCTTAGAGTCTTACAGCTTAGAGTTTTATAGCTTAGAGTCTTATAGCTTAGAGTCTTATAGCTTAGAGTCTTATATCTTACAGTATTATAGCTTAGAGTCTTATATATTAGAGTAATATAACTTAGTCTTATAGATTAGAGTCTTATAGCTTAGAGTCTTATATCTTAGAGTCTTATAGCTTCGAG
>NW_028300671.1:0-130216 GCF_049724085.1 Artemia sp. Qi Xiang Cuo
AAGAAATATTTGAGTTAATGGATATAGTTTCGCAGTGCTGTATACATTGATAGCAGTTTGTGCTGTCAAGAGCAACGGCCCAAGTTTTATGCCGAGGTACTAAATAGACTGGAAAGAAATATCAAATAGACACAAGCGATGATTTCAGTAAATACTGAAATGAGATTATTCTAGAATCTAATTCTATTCGAAAAATAACTTACTTTAAGCAATTAATCCCCTTGAAACGCTAGTCGGCTAGTTAAAAAAAAAACTAAAAAAGAGCACAAAAGAAGAAAAGTTTAACAACCTTAACAAATAAATCTGCATCATATCAATAGTTGAGCAGTGAAATATTGTAAGGCTCGTAAGACTTCTTGCAAGGCTCGTTGACTAGTAAAAAAAAGATAAAAATGGCCACATAAGAAGAAAATATTAACGATCTATTTAACAAACCTTAAAAATAAGCTTGCATCATATCAATAGTTGAGCAGTGATACATTGTGTAACAATACTAAAGTTTCTCCAGACATGACAAAGAAATACAATGGATTACAATTTAAAATGTTATCAGGTCTTGATGCCGGAAATGTTAATTGTTTGGAACGGATATCACGAAAAAAAAAACACCGATTTAAAAACAAAGATATGTTTCTATTGGCAAAACCTACGACTAATTTCAAATAATAAACATACTAAAAATAATAAAAATAATAAACAAACCTGAGGATGTTCCCTGGAGAGCGTTCTGAGGATGAAATGATTACCCCACGTCCTAGGGAGATCCAAGAATATTCTTAGGGCCCTAGAGGAAGAGGTAGGAAGAGTCTTTTTTAGCATACATGCGTTTAGGGGGGATTCCCCTCTCATTAAGAATAATATAAAGAAATCCCAGGGACAACCTGAAATAATAAATTTAAATGACAGAAATAGTAAAGAGGGTGGAAGGGGGTAAATTGCACTTGCTAAAAAAAAGTGTCCCTACTTTATTGGGACAGCTTCTGAGAATGAATTGTCACTACACTGCAATAGTATCACCGGTCAATACTAACCATCCGGTCAAATAATAATATAAAAAATCCCCGTCACCGAAGATTTTAAAAACAGTAGTAATAAGTAATGATGCTTGTCAAATTCGCAAAAGTGAAAGTTGGTATTGATCGAAGTGGAAAAATGAGAAACACTTTTGAGATCTAAAAACGAGAAAACGTAGTCAAGGAAATTATTATAAGCTTTTGCAGTAAAAATCTTGTAGAGTCCAAAAGTAAAAGACAATCTTAGCCCAAATTTCATAATCATAGGCAGCGCAATAGCGCTGCCTCAGTAAAGAGCGACGGGGCACAATTTGCTATTTTTTTTTTCTGCCAAATGCACTTAATGCAGAAAGAGTTGTCATAGAAACTCCGTAAGGAGCTCATTCGATTAGAAATAAAAAAAAAGTACTAGTATCATTTTTAAGTCAAAAGTGATTGAAGGGCAACCAGCCCCTGTTGCCACGCCCATCATTTCTCGAAACTCGTCATATCAAAATTTTGAGATACTTTGTTCAACATAGCTTAAAGATCCGGTAATAACATCTTTGGGGATGTCACTCCCCACAACCATCAAGGCAAGGGCTATAAGTTAGCCTGTTGAAAATGTTTTTGTTTTTTAAGTATTTGTTTCCTTTTTGTTTCTCCCCTGTTTTTTACCTGGCCATAGAGCCTTAAGAGGGAGTTTATATTGAAGTGTGTTTTGTTGAGTTTATTGATTGAATAAAATTGATTGATAGATTGATTGATTGTTATGCTAGTTGCCTGTTGTTAACATATAAGATTATCATTGAAGTAGTGGTCTTATAAACTTCGGAGGACTCTCATTCAATTGGAAATCGAACATTCTAGCAGTCTTTTTAAGAGTCAGAGGTGATCGGATGGCAACTAGCCCTCTACGCCCTCTTTCGCCCATATGTATCCAATCGAAATTTAGATATAGTAATTTTGTTCAAAATTGTCCAAAGAGCATATAACAATGCCTCAGAGTTAACACAAAACCCCAGAGCATGGGGGGAAGGGTTGTAAGTTATGGCTGGGGGGCATATAAGGTTTTTATGGAATGGGTAGACGTATAGACTTTTGAGGTGGCTCATTTGATTAGAAATTGAAAGTTTTAGTTCCTTTTTTGAGAGTCAGATGTGATCGGAGGACAACTAGCCGCCCCCCCCCCGCAAGCCTCATATCATATAATATAATATAATAAGCCGCCCCCCCACAGACCTCATATCATATCATATAATAATATATCATATAATAATGATCATATAATAATGACTCCGGAATTGATACAACCTCCCAGAGCCTGAGGGCGAGGGTTGCAATTTATGCCTCGGTAAGTTCTATTCAAAAGAATCCAAAGATCACATAACAATGCCTCCAGGGTTGACAAAATTCCCCAGAGCCAAGTTTTTAAAGTTTTGCCCAGGGGGCATATAAGGTTGATATTGAAATTGAAAGTTCTAGCGCCCTTTTTGTGAGTAAAAAATGATTGTAGGGCAACCACCACGGCCATTATTTCCTAAAACAAATCCAATCAAAATTTTGAGAAAGCTATTTTATCAGTATAGTTGAAAGGTCCATTGATTGTGTCTTAGAGGATGCTAACCCCCACATCCCTCAGGGCAAGGACTGTAAGTTCAGCAATTAAGCTGTAATTATACTAAGTATATTTCGTAAGTAGTATGGTAAGTAGCTGCGAGTATATATATTGTTGAGAAAGTTGAAGGGTATTCAGGCTAGCCTTTCAGAGAGTGTTGAACTAAATCAAAACACTTTATGTCCATACGTTTTTTCGAAAAGGCGTAGTCAAAAATGACTGAATATATTAACTTGGAACTTTCACGAAGTGATAAGGGAGATGATCAATTAGCCAAAAAGGCAATATTTGTAGGTTACTACTACTATTTTTACCACTACTACTACTGCTGCTACTACCACTAATACTATTACCCCTTAAGCTACTGCTTGTTTAGTGAGCACTACCAAGGCTGAGGATATTAAAATAACAGCTGAAGAAATGTTAAGGGGAAAGTTGAACTAAATCAAAACCTGCTATGTTCAAGTTCAAGTTCAAGTTACATTTATTTCCATAAATAACGATAACAAAAACAATATCCCAAAGGGCTCAATTGCCCGTTATTTGGGAAACGACAGAGAATAAAAGACTAATATTAAAACTTGGCATAAACAATACTAAACAATGCCTAATTTATAAATTTATAAGGAAAAGAAGTTAACTCACCGACAGTCCACTGGAAACAGCGACCCTCCTATCACCTGACAATAAATAACAAAATAATATTCTCTACATCATTGAGGATCCAACGCTAATAAAAAAAAACAATCGCCCCCCCCCCTCCAAAAAAAGCCATAAAACAACTAAAAATTATTTACTATTTCCCTTTAATAAGAAACTTTTCATATGTCTTTTAAAGGAGCCAAGTGTTCGTGACTGACGAATCTCAGCAGGAACCAAGTTCCAAGCACGTCCCAAAGTCACGACCAGACCAAAGTCTGAACGAACCAAGGGAGTATCTGGAATCATCACATCCTCCCAGTTTCAAACTGCGTAAAGATTTAATTTTCTAAATAATTTTACTAGTCGACACAAAATACATTGGATGTCTTTGTGTAAAATTTGATATTTCAATAAATGGATAAAGTTGGAATAAGTACGCCTCATCTTTGGAATGTCAACGGAAGTATGTGTAGTCGAATAGAGAACTTTTACCTCTTCTTAGTGAAGAATCTAACAGAAGGAAGTACAGAGGGAAATGTAGACATCCACACAGACGAACAGTAACATATATAAGGGAAAATGAGAGAGAAATATAGAAGACGGAGTATAGGAAAAAGGAAATAAACGCTTTAATTTACGAATGATTCCAAGTCCGCGGGAAATTTTCACGCTTATTACTTGAACGTGCGACTTATAAGATAAATTTTCATCCAAAAGTACTCCCAGGAATTGCACATATTGATCCGGGGGGCAACTTATGGATCCTCTTGGTGTAGAAAACTCAGTAATTGTGGGGTAGCTCAAACCTGTACGGGAAAAATAAGAAGGTACGACTTTTTTACATTTAAAGTTAGTTGATTTATGTCAAACGAATTGAGTATCTTCTCAGTCATTGCTTGAAGCTTTAGAATAAGGGATGACTCATCCGGAGCTGCAGCACCTAGAGTAGTGTCATCTGCAAATGCTACCAGCTCTTTTCGACTATCAGATGTGGACGCCGTCATAGTGTGAGAATAACATTTGTGACACAATACACAGCAAACGTTGATGATTGGGATGTTCAGAAGTCAGTAGAGGTCGTTCACATAAATCAGGAAGAGGGTTGGCCCAAGAATAGAACCTTGGGGTACTCCGTATTCAATTGGAAATTCCTCGTCTGTATGTTCCATGGCAATAGATCTGTCAGTGAGGTATTAAGAGAACCAAGACAATGATTCCCCACGCACACCATGATGAGAAAGTTTACCAATGAGGATCTTGTGTGTAAGGCTGTCAAAAGCTTTCTTTACATCAAGAAAAATGGCTGCAGGGATACGATTAGAATCTAAAGATCGTCATATAAACTGAAGAAGTTTATTACAAGCATGTTCTTTAGAATACTTTGCGCGAAACCCAAACTGATGTTGATGGAAAAACATTTTGCTTCAAGAAATCTCACCAGACGTTTGAGCACAGGCCTTTCAAATATCTTAGAGAACACTGACAAAAGAGAGATCGGCCTATAGTTCCCAGGATCCTCACGGTCACCTCCTTTAAAGAAAGCTATCACACGCGACAATTTAATACGTTGAGGAAATACTCCTAGTGGAAATGACCTATTAATCAAATGGCAAAGTGGGGTGATAATCGATGGAAGGATATAATTAATTACTTTAGCAGAAATTTTGTCAAAACCTGTTGAAGAATTCTTTATAGAGACAAAACAATATTTGTAATTTCCTGCACCGAAACGTCCTCAAGAACCATTGATTTCAAGCATGGGAGGCCTAGGAACTACTTTTAAGTCTGTGACAACGAGCAGTAGGGAACGCTATTAGCAGTTTTTTTCCCTATCTCCGCAAAGAATTTGTTCATATGATGTTCATATGATCGTCTACCATAAGAGACTTAGGGAGACCTTCTAGTTTTCTGGATGGCCGATTAACTTCCTTAATCACTTCCCGCGTCTTCTTTATATTTTTACCGCAATAAATAAATCTCTTTGTAAAATAAACTGTTTTAGCTCTCCGAATAATTGATTTTAGCATATTACGGTACAATTTAAATGCTTCTAATTTAACACCACTTGGTCTGTTTTTGTGCTCTTTTCATTTGTTCTGCTTCATATTTATTGACTTGAGGACTCCCAATGTTAACCAAGGAGATATGGGTATTGATGTTTTTGATCAAAGACTCCTTGAAGAAGATTTTGGACAATAAGACGTGAATATTTCCTTAATAGTGTCATAAAACTTGCCAAATATATCGTTATAAATGCCCAAATTAATATTTTTGGTAATGAAAAGTCGCATGAAGATGTATTCAGATCTTCTTTCAGTTTACCCAGCTCCACTGGGGAGCAACAGAATCTCAGTGTATACTAGGGGACTAATCTTTGTGGATTTTGGAGGATTTGAAAAAAAGGCTGCAACTGGCAAATGGTCGGAAGTATCAGAAAGCAGTACTTCGTTCTTAATAGAGTGTAGTGATGAAAAAATATTGTCAATTAATGTTGCTGACTGGTTCGAAATCCTTGTCGGTATGTTTATACAAGGAGCTAATCCATACGAAATTAGTGAGGACAAAAGATCAGAAGCCTGTCTAGATGACGGTTCCGCAAGGTCAAGGTTAAAGTCACCCATCAATATAACTTCGGATTTTTCAGCAAAAGTTTTCCAAGAACATCATCTAATGTTTCCATAAATTGAGTTATAGACCCACTTGGAGAGCGATATACTTCGCTTATTATTATCCTTTTCCTAGCGTTGATTGGGACTTCTATAAAAAGTGACTCTGATACCTTTTCATTATTTGTACATAAATCATGTCTTAGTACAGCCTGAAATTTATTTCGGATGTAAAATCCGAGTCTCCCTTTATGGGCCGTCTTGCGGTTAAGAAATATCGACGCATAACAGGGAATATCCAAAAGTACCTGATTTTTCTCGCTCAAAAATGTTTCACAGAGACCGATAATTGCAGGGCACGAATTCCTTCATAATAATTGAATATCATCAAACGAGGAATTTAGGCCCTGAACGTTTAGATGCACAACCGAGAAAGCATCACCCCACCGAGCTCAGGAGTCCCAAAATCTCAGCTCCTCCATAAACAGACTATCAACAATATTCTCAAAATTTTCTTAGAAATTCATATTGGGGGCTTTACCAACCGGATTATTTATATTTTCATTAAAATTGACTCTCCCAAATTCATAATCATTTAATTTCCCTAGTGTTATGTTAAGGGTCAGGCACACGTAGCTGATTTCGGGAACCTATTTCAGCAAGGGTGTATTCCACGTCGAGTGATTCTAATTCATGATGCTATGAGGCGGGGCTTAGTGCCGGTTTTTCGGTGATTAATCATCATTAATTTACGATTAATTTACGATAATCATTAAATACGAGCTCTAAAGCTCTAAAGCCCTATTACCTTTCTTGTCTAGAACGTAATTAGTGATAAATAATCAGCAAAAAAGGTCACTAAACCCCGCCTCTTAGCATAAATAATTATAAACACTTGACATGGAATACACCCTTGCTGAAATCGGTTCCCGAAATCAGCTACGTGTGCCTAGCCCTTTAGCGTTAATCCCCAACAGAGAATCAATTTCAACCATAATTACTTACCGATGTAGGTGACAGAGAGCCATGCTGTAGTCGCGTGAACACCAGTGACGTCAACCTCTTAATCCGAATTAAAATGGTTATGACACGAACTTGATTATTTTACTCAGAAACAAACAAAAAATAACAAGTAAGATAGCACAGGAATGTGTAAATACTGAGGTTAAATAAAGAAAAACAACAGGGAAAAATACAAAATGAAAATTAGCATTGACAAACAAAATATTTTTGAAAAAATAATATATTGAGCGGAAGTGAGCGCTCACAAATAATCCTGCGTCGCAATCGAAATCAGAACTGGCCGAGAGGAAAACTAGGGTAAGCGGGTTGTAGCATGCGTCATCAACCTTGATCCAGTTAGAACTAGAAGTCTTTTTAGATTCTAGCCATAACCTAGTCCTTTCTGAACCACTTTGGTATGAGACACTTTATCGAAGTCAACTTTACAATTTCTTAAATTACAAGCCGTACTCAAAAGTTCTTTCCGACGTTTAGCCAGCTCGAACGGAAGGTCAATACTGACACTTTTCCCCGTATTACTTAGATTACCAACACAAACCATAATATTATTCCTATGTCGAAGATTTAGAACAGATAGAAGAATAGGATCCGATGCCGCACGAGAATTTTGTTTTCTGGGACTTTTAGTCTTGCTTCTAAGTCTATGGATGGCCGTGAACTTAATATCCCTGTAGTTCCGTACCAACATTTCTGACAAAAAATCATTGACGGTTTCTTCAATATTTTCATTTTCCTTGTAAGGCATTCCATGGATAAGATCATTCTTGCATTTAACATACAAATCAGTTCTTAAAACCTGGCCTTTACTGCCACAAGAGCAGATTTCAAGCCAGTGTTCTCTTGTTTCAACGCTGCATTCTCCGTACGAAGATTTTCTGCCAGTTGCTTTAAGTTGTCCATACGCTCATCGAAATACTTTTTCGTGAGAGACATCGCTAATAATTAGTATCGGTATTTAATATATTGCTAAATATACTGTACGCTCGCTTCTTTTCTCAACTCATGAAAATGACATTTCAAAGAAGCTTACGAGCATGGGCCCCTTTCTTCATAAAATCCAAATATGAGGGGCCCCGGAATCAACAGTGCAATAATTGACATAAAACCGGATTTCGCAGTTGAGAACTATCACGAAGTAAAAGAGAAGTCTTGCCTTGAGAAGCGCTAGTTCAGAACTGGTCTGGTGCTTACATATTCTCAACTGGCGTATCAGCAATATTTTTGGAATGGCTTACCGTATCATAATAAAATTTCCGGGGCATCATGAGGAGGATTTTCAACTGACCAAAAGGCAATAAGGGTATGCTACTGCTGCTATTAATTCTGCTGCAACTACTTTGCTACTATCACTAATAAAACACTATTACCGCTACTACCGCTCTTACTACTACCACTATTGTGATGATGCTAGTACTATTAAGGCTAAGCGTATGAAGTTGAAAATCCGACAGAATATTGAGGGGAAGTTTGAACTAAATTAAAACACACTGTATGCGTGTAGATTGCCAAAAGGGTTTTTCCCGAGAATGAATTAAACGGGAGGACCAATTGACCAATAGAAAATATATGAATGCAACTACTAATACTAAAACTACTACTGCTTTTTCTGCTACTACTACTACTACTAAACTACTCCAACTTATCAGGGCCAGATCTAGGGGTGGGAGCTGGAGGGGGGCAAATACACCGAGTGGCACGCCTGGGGGGGTGGCAAAACAAGCTTAAATTGTAATATTTTGAGGCAAAATTTGTAAAATTTACAGTATTGATGGTCCAACAGGTGGCAGCAAAGTCCACATTTGCCCCCCCCCCCTTGAAAAACCTAAGTTCGGCTCTGCAAGTACTGCTTCAATTGCAAGTACTTGTAAGTCTAAGAGTATTAATATGAAAAGAGCGTCGAAGAGGGGTCCAAAGGGCGCATCAGCAATATTTTTGAAACAGTTTACCGTAGCAAGAAGAAACTTCCCGGATATCATGAGGTAGATGTTCAAATGACCAAAAGACAGCATGCATGTGCTGCCACTGTTATTAATACTGCTAATACTAATGTAAATACTACTACTAACGCAACTACTAGTTCTATTACAACTACTTATAACGGTTAAGAGCATAAAGATAAAATTTCAGGAAGTATATGAATATACAGGTTATAAGAAGGGCATATCAGTAATGTCATAGCAACTGCTAATTATATTGAGTTGAAACTTCCAGAACTTGATTTGGATGATATTCAACTGACCAAAAGGCAAAATGTTAATACTACCACTGCTATTACTCAGGATTTTTAACTTTCTGGTTCATGAAAATGTCCCCTGAGCATCCAAAGATGTGTCAGTTTTAGCAAATTTATGTCCATATTTTTCCTATAACATGTCCATAATATGTCGATCATGAAATCTCCAAAACTTGTTTTTTTAAGACTTGTGAAATTGATCAAAAGACATATTGTAAACCTCTTTCAAAGCGGTCAGTTAATATCAAACATAACTGAAACGAAAAAAAATGTATTTAATTCATCCATAGAGAATGAGTTAGTGTGAAAGCACTAAATTCTTAAAAACATGTAAACAGTAAAAAAAAACTTAGCTTAAGCTTAAGGTTTATCTTCCAGCGAGAATTCTTCTCGAAAGGTATGATCGACACGACGGTCAGCATTTTCACTTCATTTGGTAGCTTTTTGCTAATCAGCATACTTCATGCGTATGTCGTAAGACGCAATCAAGGAGTCAAGTGACTTTCCAGAACGCCAAATTTCCAAAACTAGAACTTTTAATTTACAATCGATTGAGCTCCTTTTGAAGTTTTTACAACAACTCATTCTATACGAAGTGCTTTGGATAGGGAAAAAACACATTGTCCCCATACTGCTCTTTACTTCAGCAGTGCTTTTGCGCTGCCTGTAATTTATTAAATAAAAAAAAGTTTTTTTTTAACTGAAAGTAAGGAACAACGTTAAAACTTAAAACGAACAGAAATCATTCCATATATGAAAGGGGCTGTCCCCTCCTCAACGCCTCGCTCTTTACGCTAAAGTTTGTAGGAGGAGCCCAATTGATACTGGAAGAGATTTAATGTCCTTGGTAAAAGCCTGGAAGAGATTTAATGTCCTTGGTAAAAGTCTGGAAGAGATTTAATGTCCTTGGTAAAAATATGGTTTGATGGTTATATGGTTTGTTGATTATATGGTTTGATGTTGTTTCATAGTTCTGTTCTGTTTGTTGGTCAACTTGTTTGATGTTTCTAAAGCCTAATGGATACAGACAGAAGTGACTAGATATCTGGGAAATTGACTTGCATAATCGACGGGGAATTCTAATGTATCATGAAGGGGAATAAGAAACTAAAAGGCTTCATTTTCTTTGGTCTGAGAGATAAATATTAATATTCTTTCGAAGCCTTAATAGTGTAACTAGTAGCACCTTTGATATATTTTCAGAAACTCAAACGAGATCAAGAAAGATTGAATATATTTAACGCGGGAAATGGTTTCCTGAGAATTTTAAATGTGACAGCGCAGGGATGCCAAAAAAAGAACATTCAGAAATTACATTTAGGTGATTATTTGGGCGAAACAAATTAATCGACATTTTAAGGATTATTTGGGCGAAACAGATTGAGACATTTTAGGGGGTAAATTTGGAAGAAGTAGAAACGAAAAAGGTAAGGCATCTCAGGGAATGCTAACTCTATTAAGAGATACATATTATTTTTTTTAGAAGTTCTTGACGATGTTCTGTATAATACACAAGTAGCATTTGAAGTGTTGCAAGGTCCCATACCCCAAACTCCAAGGGGCCCCCTCCATACAACTTTTTTGGGCCTCCTCCCCCAATTTTTTTTATACTTTTTTTAAGTTTTTTTTTAACATGGTATTTTTTTACATCTCTTAGATATTTGAGTGGTTCTCAACGGTGTTCTGTATAATACACAACGAGCATTAGAAGTTTTGTCAGGTCCCCTACCCCAACCTCGAGGGGGCCCCCGCCCTCCCACTTTTTAGACCCCCTCCCCCCATTTTTTTATTTATTTAAGTTTTTTTACATGATATTTGTTTTTTAACCTTTTTTTGCATCTCGTAGAATGACATGAAGCATACTTAAAACATAAAAAATTCACATTTAATATTTACACAATTTTATTTAATGAAGTTTTTTCTGTATGGGTGTTTTATGTTTATGGATGTAAGGATTTTTATTGTTCACCATACAAGCGGGCTAACAGTCCATGTTTTAATTATGTTTTTTTTCTATGGATGTTTTATGTTTATGAATGTAACGATTTTTATTGTTCCCTATATAAGCGGGCAATTGCTCCATGTTTTAATTAATGTTGTTTTTTTTTGTATGGGAGTTTTATGTTAATGGATGTAAGGATTTTTATTTTTCACCATACAAAAGGGCGATCATTCCAAGAAGACGCAGGCCAATTGATGTTAAGCGGCCCAGTATCGTAACAAGTTATTTGTACATTCGAATTATCAACTGGATTTTTGATACGTGTTAACAGTGACCTGTTTCGGGGAATTATTTACGGTATCATCCTGAGAAAATGCATATCACGATGATTTGAGATGCATATTGGATACACAATTTCTTCTGATGGTTTGGTTCCATGTCCCCCCCCCCTTCCCCCAACTTTTTTTACTTTTTTTGAAGTTTTTTTTATTATTTTCTTAACATGATATATTTTTCAACTTTCTTTTCTACATGTCTTCGAATGACATGAAACATACTTAAACATAAAAAATTCACATTTAATATTTGAACAATTTGTTAGAAGTAACAGTTTTTTCTTAGCCGTAACAAATTTCTTCTAATAGCACCAAGTTTTGCATCAAAGATAACAAATTTTTTCATTATGATAACAAGTTTTCTGTCAGAAGTAGCAATTTTTCCTTAACACTAACAAATTTGCTCTTCGAAGCATCAACATTTTCCCTTAATGCTAATAAACTTTTACTTGACGCTATCAAATTTCTCTTAGAAGTAAAAATTTTTCGTCAGTGATAAAAAGTTTTCTGTCAAAAGTGACAAGTTTTCTGTCAATGATACCAAATTTTTATAGAAGTAACAATTTTTTCGTCACTTACAACAAGTTTTCTGTAAGAAGTAGCAAGTTTTATGGCAAAGATACCAAATTTTTCTTAGAAGTAACAACTTTTTTGTCTATGATAATAATTTTTCTGTCAAAGATACCATATTTTTCTTAGAAGTAACACTAACAAATTTTTCTCTTCGAAGTAACAATTTTTCGACAGTGATAACAAATTTTTTGTTAGAAGTAGCAAGGTTTTTTGTCAAAGAGACCAAATTTTTCTTAGAAATAACAATTTCTTCGTTTATGATAACACGTTTTCTGTTAGAAGTAGCAAGTCTTCCTTAGCACTAAAAAAGGTTCTCCTAAAAGTAGCAACTTTTACCTTAATACTAACAAACTTTTGCTTAACGCTATCAAATTTCTCTCAGAAGTAACAATTTTTTGTCAGTGATAACAAGTTTTCTGTAAGAAGTAGCAAGGTTTTTGCCAAAGATACCAAATTTTTCTTAGAAGTAACAATTTTTTCCTTTATGATAAGAAGTTTTCTGTCAGAAGTAGCAAGTTTTCCTAACCAATAAAAAATGTTCTTCTCGAAGTAGCAACTTTTACCTTAATACTAACAAACCCTTACTTAACACTATAAAATTTCTCTTAGAAGTAACAATTTTTCAACGGTGATAATAAGTTTTCTGTAAGAAGTAGCAAGTTTTCAAGTTTTCAACGGATATAACCTTAATATTAACAAACTTTTACTTAACGCTATCAAATTTCTCTTAGAAGTGACTATGTTGCGCCAGTGATAACAAGTTTTCTGTAATAAGAAGCAAGTTTTCTGCCAAAGATACCAAATTTTTCTTAGAAGTAACAATTTTTTCCTTTATGATAACAAGTTTTCTGTCAGAAGTAGCAAGTTTTCCTAAGCACTAAAAAATTAGCACTTCTTTTAAGAAGTATCAAGTTTTCCTTCACTATAACAAATATTCTCTTCGAAGTAACAACTTTTTCCTCAATACTAACAAACTTCTACTTAACACTATCAAATTTCTCTTAGAAGTAACAACTTTCTCGTCAGTGATAACAAGTCTTCTGTAAGAAGCAGCAAATTTTCTGCCAAAGGTACCAGATTTTTCTTAGCAATACAAATTTTTTCGTTTATGATAACAAGTTTTCTGTCAGAAGTAGCAAGTTTTCTTTAACGCTAACAAATTTTCTCATCAAAATAACAATTTTTCCCTTAACACTAACAGAGTTTTAGTTACAACTATTAAATTTCTCTTAGAAATAAAAATTTGTCGTCGGTGATAACTAATTTTCTGTTAGAACTAACAAGTCTTCTGTCAAAGATACCAAATTTTTCTTAGAAGTAACAATTTTTTCCTTTATGATAACAAGTTTTCTGTCAGAAGTAGCAAGTTTTCCTAAGCACTAAAAAATGTTCTCCTCGAAGTAGCAACTTTTACCTTAATACTAACAAACCCTTACTTAACACTATAAAATTTCTCTTAGAAGTAACAATTTTTCAACGGTGATAATTAGTTTTCTGTAAGAAGTAGCAAGTTTTCTGCCAAAGATACCAAATTTTTCTTAGAAGTAACAATTTTTCCGTTTATGATAACAAGTTTTATGTCAGAAGTATCAAGTTTTCCTTCACTATAACAAATTTTCGCTTCAAAGTAACAACGTTTTCCTCAATACTAACAAATTTTAAAACAGGTTTTCTGTCAAGAAGTATCAAGTTTTCCTTCACTATAACAAATTTTCTCTTCGAAGTAACAACTTTTTCCTCAATACTAACAAACTTCTACTTAACACTATCAAATTTCTCTTAGAAGTAACAACTTTCTCGTCAGTGATAACAAGTCTTCTGTAAGAAGCAGCAAATTTTCTGCCAAAGGTACCAGATTTTTCTTAGCAATACAAATTTTTTCGTTTATGATAACAAGTTTTCTGTCAGAAGTAGCAAGTTTTCTTTAACGCTAACAAATTTTCTCATCAAAATAACAATTTTTCCCTTAACACTAACAGAGTTTTAGTTACAACTATTAAATTTCTCTTAGAAATAAAAATTTGTCGTCGGTGATAACTAATTTTCTGTTAGAACTAACAAGTCTTCTGTCAAAGATACCAAATTTTTCTTAGAAGTAACAATTTTTTCGTTTATAACAGCAAGTTTTCTGTCAGAAGTAGCAAGTTTTCCTAAGCACTAAAAAATGTTCTCCTCGAAGTAGCAACTTTTACCTTAATACTAACAAACTCTTACTTAACACTATAAAATTTCTCTTAGAAGTAACAATTTTTCAACGGTGATAATAAGTTTTCTGTAAGAAGTAGCAAGTTTTCTGCCAAAGATACCAAATTTTTCTTAGAAGTAACAATTTTTCCGTTTATGATAACAAGTTTTATGTCAGAAGTATCAAGTTTTCCTTCACTATAACAAATTTTCGCTTCGAAGTAACAACGTTTTCCTCAATACTAACAAATTTGAAAACAAGTTTTCTGTCAAGAAGTATCAAGTTTTCCTTCACTATAACAAATTTTCTCTTCGAAGTAACAACTTTTTCCTCAATACTAACAAACTTCTACTTAACACTATCAAATTTCTCTTAGAAGTAACAACTTTTTCGTCAGTGATAACAAGTCTTCTGTAAGAAGCAGCAAATTTTCTGCCAAAGGTACCAGATTTTTCTTAGAAATTCAAATTTTTTCGTTTATGATAACAAGTTTTCTGTCAGAAGTAGCAAGTTTTCTTTAACGCTAACAAATTTTCTCATCAAAATAACAATTTTTCCCTTAACACTAACAGAGTTTTAGTTACAACTATTAAATTTCTCTTAGAAATAAAAATTTGTCGTCGGTGATAACTAATTTTCTGTTAGAACTAACAAGTTTTCTGTCAAAGATACCAAATTTTTCTTAGAAGTAACAATTTTTTCGTTTATAACAGCAAGTTTTCTGTCAGAAGTAGCAAGTTTTCCTAAGCACTAAAAAATGTTCTCCTCGAAGTAGCAACTTTTACCTTAATACTAACAAACTCTTACTTAACACTATCAAATTTCTCTTAGAAGTAACAATTTTTCAACGGTGATAATAAGTTTTCTGTAAGAAGTAGCAAGTTTTCTGCCAAAGATACCAAATTTTCTTAGAAGTAACAATTTTTCCGTTTATGATAACAAGTTTTATGTCAGAAGTATCAAGTTTTCCTTCACTATAACAAATTTTCGCTTCGAAGTAACAACGTTTTCCTCAATACTAACAAATTTGAAAACAAGTTTTCTGTCAAGAAGTATCAAGTTTTCCTTCACTATAACAAATTTTCTCTTCGAAGTAACAACTTTTTCCTCAATACTAACAAACTTCTACTTAACACTATCAAATTTCTCTTAGAAGTAACAACTTTTTCGTCAGTGATAACAAGTCTTCTGTAAGAAGCAGCAAATTTTCTGCCAAAGGTACCAGATTTTTCTTAGAAATACAAATTTTTTCGTTTATGATAACAAGTTTTCTGTCAGAAGTAGCAAGTTTTCTTTAACACTAACAAATTTTTTCATCAAAATAACAATTTTTCCCTTAACACTAACAGAGTTTTAGTTACAACTATTAAATTTCTCTTAGAAATAAAAATTTGTCGTCGGTGATAACTAATTTTCTGTTAGAACTAACAAGTTTTCTGTCAAAGATACCAAATTTTTCTTAGAAGTAACAATTTTTTCGTTTATAACAGCAAGTTTTCTGTCAGAAGTAGCAAGTTTTCCTTTCACACTAACAAATTTTCAATTCGAAGTAACAACGTTTTCCTCAATACTAACAAACTTTTACTTAGAAGTAACCATTTTTTCGTCAGTGATAACAAGTTTTCTCTTCTAAGTAACAACTTTCTCCTCAATGCTAACAAACTTCTACTTAAAACTATCAAATTTTTCTTAGAAGTATAATTTTTTTCCGTTCATGATAAAAAGTTTTCTGTCAAAAGTAGCAAGTTTTCCTTAACACTAACAAGTTTTCTCATCTAAATAAAAATTTTTTCCTTAACACTAACAGAGTTTTAGTTACAGCTATTAAATTTCTCTTAGAAATAAAAATTTGTCGTCAGTGATAACTAATTTTCTGTTAGAACTAACATGTTTTCTGTCAAAGATACCAAATTTTTCTTATAAGTAACAATTTTTTAGTTTATAATAACAAGTTTGCTGTCAGAAGTAGCAAGTTTTCCTTTCCCACTAACAAATTTTCTCTTCGAAGTAACAACTTTAACCTCAATACTAACAAACTTTTACTTAATACTTTCAAATTTCTCTTAGAAGTAACCATTTTTTCGTCAGTGATAACAAGTTTTCTGTCAAAGATACCAAATTTTCTAAGAAGTAACAATTGTTTTCGTTTATGATAACAAGTTTTCAGTCAGAAGTAGCAAGTTTTCCTTCACACTAACAAATTTTCTCTTCGAAGTAACCCCTTTTTCCTTAATACTAATAGGCTTTTACTTAACACTATCAAATTTCTCTTAGAAGTAATTGTTTTTTCTTAAATGTAACAATTTTTTCTAATATCCCCAAGTTTCCCGTCAGCGATAAAGAAGTTCTCTTAAAATTAAAAAATATCTCTTTAGTAATAACAAAATTTTCTATTAGAAGTAGAAAGGATACTTTCAATCGTACCATATTTTCCATAGAAGTAACAATTTTTTCCTTATGATAATACGTTTTTTTTCAGAAGTACCAAGTTCTCATCAACACTAACAAAGTTTCTCATCGAAGTAACAATTTTTCGCCAGTTATAACAAATTTCCTGTTAGAAGTAGCAATTTGTCTGTAAAAGAGACCAAGTTTTTCTTAGAAATAACAATATCTTTGTTTATGTTAACAAGTTTTCAGTTAGAAGTAGCAATTTTGCCTTAACACAAAAAAATTTCCTCCTTGAAGTAACAACTTTTACCTTAATACTAACAAACTTTTACTTAACATTATCAAATTTCTCTTACAAGTAAAAATTTTTCGTCTGTGATTACAAGTTTTCTGTAAGAAGTAGAATGTTTTCTGTCAAAAATACCAAATTTTTCATAGAAATAACAATTTTCTCGTTTATGATAACAAGTTTTCTGTCAGAAGTAGCAAGTTTTCCTTAACACTAACAAATTTCCTCATCGTAGTAACAACTTTTTTTCTTAAAACAAACTAACTTTTACTTAACACACTCAAATTTCTCTTAGAAGTAATAGATATATTCTTAACAGTAACAAATTTTTTCTAATAACACCAACCTTTCCGTCAATGATAATAAACTTCAATTAAAATTTACAATTTTTTCGCCAATAATAACAAGTTATCTATTAGAAATAACAAGTTTTCAGTCAATGATACCAAATTTTTCTTAAAAGTACCAATTTTTCGTTATGATAACAAGTTTTCTGACAGAAGTAGCAAGATTTCCTTGAAACTAACCAATTTTTTATCGAAGTATTAACATTTTCCCTTTAATACTAACAAATTTGTACTTAACATACTCAAAAGTCTCTTAGAAGTAATATGTATTTTCTTAACAGTAACATATTTTTCTAAAAGCACCAAACATTTCCGTCAATGATAATAAATTTCTCTTAAAAAAAAAAAATTCAATGATAACTAGTTATCAGTTAGAAGTAACAAGTTTTCTGTCAAAGATACAAAATTTTTCTTAGAAGTAACAATTTTTTCGTTATGATAATAAGTTTTCTGCCATATGTAGTAATATCTCCTTAACACTAAAAAACTTTCTTTTCAAAAATAAAAAGGTTCCACTTCAGTTCTGTTTTTTTCTCAAAGAAGTGAAAAAATTTTACGTTCTGTTCTAAATTTCTCGTAACAGATAGAAAAAAATCATAGTCTCATTTTGAATATTAGCCATTAAGATAAAGAGTTCAACTTTAATTCTAAGATTTCTCAAAGAAAAGGAAAAATTTACAGTTCACTTCAAGTTTTTTCCAAAGAAAATAAAAAAGCTTCCAATTCAGTTCTCAATTTTCTCAAAGACATCAGAATTTTAAAGTTCTGTTGTAATCTTTTCCATAGAAGATAAAAAAAAATTATAATTTGATTGTGAATATTCGCCTTGAAAATTAAAAGTTCCACTTTAATTCTAAATTTTCTCAATGAATTTAAAAAAGTTCAACATATATTCTGAATTTCCTCAAAGAAAAGGAATAAGTTACATATCAATTCTATTTTTTTCAATATAAAAAAAAAATATTAAAAATCATTTCTTATTTATCTCAAAGAGATGAAAAAAATATTAATTTCGATTCTAAATTTATCGTAAGATATAGAAAATTTTTTACTTTGAATTTGTATATTAAGAATAAATATAAAAAGTTCCATTTTAATGCTGAGTTTTCTCAAAGGTTTGGAAAAAATTTCGACTTTCCATTCGATGATAGGAAATCCAACGACAATAATGATTTCCCTTAATACAGGGACGAAAATTGCAAGTTCTCTTCTGAATTTTATCAATGAAAAAAAGAAAAAATCTTTCCTATGATTGCGAATATTCAAAATGAAGATAACGAGTTCCATTTTAAATCTGAGTTTTCTCAAAGAATTGAAGAAAAGTTCAAGTTCTCTTCTGAAGATAAAAAGTTCCACTTTAATTCTGAGTTTTCTCAATAAAGTTAAGGAAAGTTCAAGTTCTTTCCTGAATTTTCACAAAGAAAAAATAATTTACTGATAAATTCCATTTTTTTCTACAGAAAATAAAAAGGTTCCACTTCAATTCTGATTTTTCTCAAAGAGATGAAAAAATTTAAGTTCTGTTCTTAATTTCTCGTCAAAGATAGAAAACGTCATAATTTGATTGTGAATATTCACCATGAAGATAAAGAGAACCAATTTAATTCAGAGTTTTCATAAAGAATTGAAGAAAAGTTCAATTTCTATTCTAAAAATTTCTCAATGAAAAGAAAAAAGTTACTGTTTAATTCTAATTTTCTCCAAAGAAAATAAAAAAAGCTTCCACTTCAGTTCTGATTTTTCTCAGAGGTGAAAAAATTTAAATTCTATTCTAAATTTTTCTGTTGAAGATAGAAAAAAAATCATACTTTGATTGTGAATAGTTCCACTTTAATTCTGAGTATTCTCGAAGAAGTGCAAAAATGTTCAAGTTCTCTTCTGAGTTTTCTTAAAAAAGAGAAAAAAGTTAGCTTGCTTTATTCCATTTTTAAGGTTAATTTGACGAAGAAAAATATGGTATCTTTGAAAGAAAACTTGCTACTTCTAACAGCAAATTTGTTATCACTGACGAAAAAATTGTTACTTCTAAGAGAAATTTATTATCTTTGGCGTAAAACTTGGGGTTATTAGGAAAAATTTGTTACAGTTAAGTAAAACCTATTGCTTCTAAGAGAAATTTGATAGTGTTAAGTAAAAGCCTATTAGTATTAAGGAAAAAGTGGTTACTTCGAAGAGAAAATTTGTTAGTGTTAAGGAAAACTTGCTACTTCTGACAGAAAACTTGTTATCATAAACGAAAAAAATTGTTACTTCTAAGAAACTTTGGTATCTTTGACAGAAAACTTGTTATCACAGACGAAAAAATGGTTATTTCTAAGAGAAATTTGATAGTATTAAGTAAAAGTTTGTTAGTATTGAGGAAAAAGTTGTTACTACGAAGAGAAAATTTGTTAGTGTGAAAGGAAAACTTGCTACTTCTGACAGAAAACTTGCTATCATAAACTAAAAAATTGTTACTTCTAAGAAAAATTTGGTATCTTTGACTGAAAACTTGTTAGTTCTAACAGAAAATTAGTTACCACTGACGAAAAATTGTTACTTCTATGAGAAATTTGATAGTTGTAACTAAAACTCTGTTAGTGTTAAGGAAAAATTTTTTACTTTGAAGAGAAAATTTGTTAGTGTTATGGAAAACTGGCTACTTTTGACAGAAAATGTTTTATCATGAATGGAAAAAAATTATACTTCTAAGAAAAAGTTGATAGTTTTAAGTAGAAGTTTGTTAGTATTGAGGAAAAAGTTGTTACTTCAAAAAAAAATTTGTTAGTGTTAAGGAAAACAGAAAACTTGTTATCATAAACGAAAAAATTGTTACTTCTAAGAATAATCTGCTACCTTTGGCAGAAAACTTGCTACTTCTTACAAAAAACTTGTTATCACTGACGAAAAAATTGTTACTTCTAAGAGAAATTTGATAGTTTTAAGTAGAAGTTTGTTAGTATTGAGGAAAGTTGTTACTTCGAAGAGAAAATTTGTTATAGTGAAGGAAAACTTAATACTTCTGACAGAAAACTTGTTATCATAAACAAAAAAATTGTTACTTCTAAGAGATATTTGATAGTTTTAAAAAGAAGTTTGTTAGTATTTATGAAAAATTTGTTACTTCGAAGAGAAAATTTATTATAGTGAAGGAAAGCGTGATACTTCTGACAGAAAACTTGTTATCATAAACGAAAAAATTGTTACTTCTAAGAAACATTTGGTGTCTTTGGCAGAAAACTTGCTACTTCTTACAGAAAACTTATTATCACTGACGAAAAATTGTTACTTATAAGAGAAATTTGATAGTTTTAAGTAAGAGTTTTTTAGTATTAAGGTAAAAGTAGCTACTTCGAGGAGAACAATTTTTAGTGTTAAGGAAAACTCTCTACTTCTGACAGAAAACTTGTTATCATAAAGGAAAAAATTGTTACTTCTAAGAAAAATTTGGTATCTTTGGCAGAAAATTTGCTACTTCCTAAAGAAAACTTGGTATCACTTATGAAAAATTGTTACTTCTAAGAGAAACTTTATAGCGTTAAGTAAAAGTTTGTTGGTATTAAGGTAAAAGTTGCTACTTCGAGGAGAACATTTTTAATGTTAAGGAAAAATTGCTACTTCTAACAGAAAACTTGTTATCATAAACGAAGAAATTGTTATTTTTAAAAAAAATTTGGTCTCTTTGACCGAAAACTTGCTACTTCTAACAGAAAACTTGCTATCACTGTCGAAAAATTGTTACTTCGAAGAGATATTTTGTTAGTGTTACTTCTAAGAAAAATATGGTATCTTTGACATAAAACTTGCTACTTCTTACAGAAAACTTGTTATAACTGACGAAAAAATTGTTACTTCTATGTAAAATTTGGTATCATTGACAGAAAACTTGTCACTTTATACAGAAAACTTTTTATCATTGACGAAAAATTGTTACTTCTAAGAGAAATTTGATAGCGTTAAGTAAAAGTTTATTAGTATTAAAGGAAAATGTTGATGCTTGGAAGAAAAAATTTGTTAGAAATTGTAAAAAATTGCCACTGCTGATAGAAAACTTGTTATCATAATGAATAAAATTGTTATCTTTGATGGAAAACTTGTTGCTATTAGAAGAAATTTTGTTACTGCTAAGAAAAAAACGATTACTTCTAACAAATTATGCAAATATTAAATTTGAATTTTTTGTTTTAAGTATGTTTCGTGTGCATTCGAAGACATGTAGAAAAAAAAATGAAAAATATATCATGTTAAAAAAACTAATAATAGAAAAACTTCAAAAAAGTATAAAAAAAACAGGGGAGGGGGGCTGGTTTTTTCGGGTTCTTGAGTTGGGACATGGAACCAAACCATCAGAAGAAATTGTGTGTCCAATATGCATCTCAAATCATCTGTATATCCATATTCTCAGGATGATATCGTAAATAATGCCCCGAAACAGGTCACTGTTAACACCTATCAAAAATCCAATTGATAAATCGAATGTATAAATAACTTGTTACGATACTGGGACGCTTAACATCAATTGGTCTGTGTCTGCTTGGAATGATAGCCCCCTTGTATTATGAACAATAAAAATCCTTACATCCATAAACATGATACATCCATACAAAAAACAACAACATTAAATAAAACATGAAATGATAGTCCGCTTGTATGGTGAACAATACAAATCCTTACATCCATAAACATAAGACATCCATAAAAAAAAACATCATTAAAACATGAAATGTTAGCCCGCTTGTATGGTGAACGATAAAAATCCTTACATCCATAAACACAAGACATCCATACAGAAAAAACTTCATTAAATAAAATCGTGTAAATATTACATGTGAATTTTTTATGTTTTAAGTATGCTTCATGTCATTCTAAGAGATGTAAAAAAAGTTGAAAAAAATACCAAGTTAAAAAAAAAACTTTAGAAAAGTATAAAAAAATGGGGGGAGGGGTCCAAAAATTTGGAGGGAGGGGGCCCCTTGGAGGTTGGGGTAGGGGACCTTACAGCACTTCTAATGCTACTTGTTTATTATACAGAACGCCGTTGAGAACCGCTCAAATATCTAAGAGATGTAAAAAAAATACCATATTAAAAAAACTTAAAAAAAAGTATTGATACAAATGGGGGGAGGAGCCCAAAAAAGTTGGAGGGAGGAGGCCCCTTGGAGGCTGGGGTGTAGGACCTTACAACACTTCAAATGCTACTTGTGTATTATACAGAACATCGTCGAGAACTGCTTAAATAAAAAATAATATGTATCTCTTAATAGATTTAGCATTCCCTGAGATGCCTTACCTCTTTCGTTTCTACTTTTTCCAAATTTACCCCCTAAAATTTCTCAATCTGTTTTGCCCAAATAATCCCTAAAATGTCGATTAATTTGTTCCACCCTAATAAACCCCTAAAGTTAATTTCTGAATGCTCCTTTTGTTTAGGCATCCCTGCGCTGTCACATTTAAAATTCCCAGGAAACCATTTCCCGAATTAAATGTGTTCAATCTGTCTTGATCTCGTTTGAATTTCTGAAAATATATCTAAGGTGTTCCCAGTTACACTATTAAGGCTTCGAACGAATATTAATGTTTATCTTTCAGACCAAAGAAAATGAAGCCTTTTAGTTTCTTAATTCCTTTCATGATACATTAGAATTCCCCGTCGATTATGCAAATCAATTTTCCAGAAATCTAGTCACTTCTGTCTGTATCCTTTAGGCTTTAAAAACATCAAACAAGTTGACCAACAAATAGAACAGAACTATGAAACAACATCAAACCATACAACCAACAAACCATATAACCATCTAACTATATTTTTACCAAGGACAATAAATCTCTTCAAGACTTCTACCAAGGACATTACATCTCTTCCAGGCTTTTACCAAGGACATTAAATCTCTTCCAGCATCAATTGGGTCCCTCCTACTTAAGTTTTTTATGGTCTAAAAAAAAGTTGTGAGAAAGTCAAACTTAGCGTAAAGAGTGAGGCGTTGAGGAGAGGACAGCCCCTTTCATATACGGAATAATTTCTGTTCGTTTTACGTTTTAACGTCGTTCCTTACTTTCAGTTAAAAAAAAACTTGTTTTCTATTTAATTTTGAACGTTTCTGAATTAATGCAGGTTTTGATTTTGGCTCACCGTACATGAATAAATAAAAAAAAATTTGCATGTTAATTTTACTTTTTTTGGCTAAATGGCTTTTATTTACGAACGTTTTTATTAGTAATAAATATACGCAACTTACAAATTAACTTACGTAAGGAACTTCTATATTCATAGATTTTTAATAGGTATATTAGGGGTCGTCCCCTAGTCAATACCTTGCTCTTTAAGCTAAAGTTCGAATTTTGTTCCAATTCATTAAAAATGACCCCTTAATCACAAAGGCCGTTAATTAGAATAAATAGCTCCTATGAAAGTACTAAGAAATCTTTGGCTTAAAGAGTGAGGTATTGACTAGGGGGTGAACCCAACCATATGTGTAATATTTTCTGTTCGTTTTAAGTTTTGATGTTGCTGCTTACTTTCAGTTGAAAAACTTGTTTTTTTTTATTTAATTTCTGATCCTTTTCTTTAATAATACTGGTAAATCCGGCGCCCCTTCATAGTAATGTCCCTTCCTTCATGGAAAGATCCTCCTACATAACCCCCGACCCCCACCTACCAGAAAATTCCCGCTGGAAAACATCTGTTTACTTCCCAACAACCAATACTATATGTTAACATTGGTAAAGTTCATAACCTCCCCCCGGGGACTTCGGGGGATTAAGTCATCCTGAAATACATAGTTATCATATTTTCGACCATGTTGAACAAAACGGCTATCTCAAAATTTTGATCGGGCAACTTTGGGAAAAAATAAGCGTGGGAGGGGGCCTAGTTGCCCTCCATTTTTTTGTCACTTAATAAGGGCACTAGAATTTTTAATTTCCGTTCCAATGAGCCCTCCCACGATATTCTAGGACTACTGGGTATTCTAGGACTACTTTCCCCCTTTTTTCTAAAATCAGCCAAATTTTCTCAGGCACGTAACTTTGATGGGTATAACTAAACTTAATGAAACTTATATATTTGAAATCAGCATTAAAATATGATTCTTTTGATGTATCTATTGAGTCAAAATTCCATTTTTTAGAGTTTCGGTTGCCATTGAGTCGGGTCGCTCCTTACTTACAGTTCATTACCACGAACTGTTTGATGGTGGTATTGAATTTTGACTATAATAAGGATTTATATCTTATGAATTTATTTCAGGATCGTTATATGTCTTTGGACTATTTTATACAACGTGGCTTCATTGTGTCCATATCGCAATTTCCTTAAAATATTTTCAAATTGACAGAGTTCATCCAGGGTAGTTGGCTTTTGTTTTGATTCCAGACCATCAAAAATCCGAATTTTTTATTTTACTAAGTTTCCATTTTTAGTTGATAATACTTGACAAATAGATAGATGTTTTTGCCTGACTATCGGAAACCGGAAGCGAGCATTAACAAAAAAACTGCCTGCTTGCCTATTATCTTAACTGTATCGTAAAAGCAAGGAGAAATAAAATCGTTTATAGATGAAAGAAACCAACTTGCAAAGAATTTCTAGAATATTCGCAGATAGTTGTCCTCGGGAGAGAGCAAGTAATTCCGAAAAATACAGTAAAAAATGTTCACAATAAGTAAAAAGCAAGTAAATAAGTAGATTGGGCACTAGATTTGGTAGATTCGATGAATAGGAGTTCTAGAACTACTTAGGTGCTAGTGACATTTTTTTTTACAAAAATATGTATCTCGTTGTTAAATATTTAGTTTTATGTCTTAAGTGTGCAAAATATTTTTCTTTTAGTGTCCCAAATTTCTAAAATATGTCATTTATTTGGCCTATTATGTCATTAAGTCCTGACACATACGAATATGTCCTTTGGACAGAAAATATGCCCAGTTGGCAAGCTCGCTACTACTACCAGAGTTAATACTGTTAATACCACTAATAGTTC
Organism: Artemia sp. Qi Xiang Cuo; assembly: GCF_049724085.1. NCBI lineage: Eukaryota > Metazoa > Arthropoda > Branchiopoda > Anostraca > Artemiidae > Artemia > Artemia sp. Qi Xiang Cuo. The sequence goes on from NW_028300671.1 coordinate 25,135, forward strand.
TACTAGTACTAATGCTACTTCTGTGACTACTATTACAACCATGCCTAAGTATATGAAGGTGAAATTTTCAGAAAATACTGAGAGGGGAAGGTGAACTAAATCACAAAAGGCCGTCTTTATACAGGTTTTCAAAAGGGCATATCAACAATATCTTAGGAACGGTTGGGTGTGTGAAGTTGAAACTTGTTGTAATACGCCATATGTATGTAGGATGTCAAAAGGACATAACAACAATATCTTAAGGAACAGTTTGGTGTGAAGTTGAAACTAAAAGGGGTTGTTGTTGTTGGGGAAATTGAACTAAACCAAAAAATAATATTTGCATCCTAAGGCTACTGCTCCTTCTCATACCACTACTACTACTACTGCTACTGCTATTACTGCTGCTATTACTGCTAGTAAGGCTAAGACTGCTCGTTTTAATCCTACTGCTACTACTACTACAACTGTTACTACTGATACTACTACTGCTGCTACTAATGCTAAGGGTATTAAAGCAAAAAGTTCTGTGAATATTGAAACAGTATTGAACTAAATCGAAAGACACTATGTGCATACAGGTTGTCAAGAGCTATCAGCATACAGGTATCAGCAATGCTTCAGGAACTGTTTTTGTTATTAAGTTGAAACTTTCAGTGCGTACTGAGGGCCAGGGTTGCCAACTGGACATATTTTATGTCCAAAGGACATATTTCTATGTGCTTGGACATAATGACATAATAGGGCAAATAATGGACACATTTTAAACATTTGGGACATAAAGTGGACACATTTTCCAAATTTATGACGTAAAACAAATTACTTTCATAAAAAAAATGTCACTCATTACCAAATGAGTGCTGAGACTTATATTTACTTATTTTTTAAGCTCTATATTTATTTACTGGGGTTGCTTACTCTTCCCCGAAGCAAACTTTCTGAAAATGCCGTCAAAATTCTTTCCCCTAGAAATGGTATTATTAGCCCTGATTTTTACTCCCACGGTCAAGATAAAGGACGAGCTGTCGCCTTTTTCATATAAACTTGCTTCCGGCTTCCAAACGTCACACAAAAACCTCAATGAAAAGTTAATAAAATGAAACCTTTCGATTGTTGATGGTCTGAAATCAAAACAAAAGCCAAGTTGTGAAACACCCGGGGTACATTCCTTCACTTTGAAAATTTTCATCACGGGACAGGATCTGAGAGAAACTTAAGTAAATAAAAATTTAATGTTGGTGATATAGCTAGGTGATCAAGTAAATTTTTCGCAATTCATGTTACTCATTTAGAGATAAAGTGAACTGGCGGTTTGAGGCCTTTTTTATGTTCTCTCCAAACACGATAGTAATTTTTGTTACATTTGAGTTTAATCCCCACCTCTATATACACTCATTCTGGGTATGTATGTGTGATTTAGGGGGGGTTGGAGCAATTTTAAACCCCCCTCCCATATACCTCAAAAATAAACTTTACCCCCACCCCCCAATGTGCAAATATATACCCTGAATTGGTATGTATAGGGGTGGGGGTAAAATTCATATCCGACAAAATGATTATTCTATTTGGAAAGAGCATAAAAATAGGCATCAAGTGGCATGTTTACTTTATTCATATGTCAATAATGTGAGCTGCGAAAAGTTTACCGACGGTCCCCATGTCTGGTTTCTTTATACAGTATATAGCGGCGCATGCCGCATAATGTATACGTACCTATATATAATTATAGTAGTAAATATATATAGTATACATATATACTGTATATATTTACTTAGTTTATAATACTATAAAGTAATATATATAGTATAAGCCTAAAATTGGGGCTATTGAAGAGGAGATATGTTAATAAGACAGTTTATATTTTTATAATATGCAAAAATTGTAGTTATCAAACTTTGAAATCGATTTCGCTATACTTACCTCCCAGCGCCTCTAATATGTAAACCTACAGATAGACGAATTGTATTATTCCCATGTTTCCCCGTTTCTCGCTTTCGTCAACATTTATTTGATTTACGGCTATACTAGTTGAAAAAAGAGTGATGCATGGCAAAATGCATAGAAAACAATTAATTCTTACTATATTTTTGCACATTAAGGACGGAAAGTATAGTGGAATCCCTTTAAAAATTATATATATATATATATATATATATATATATATATATATATATATATATATATATATATATATATATATATATATATATATATATATATATATATATATATATATATATATATATATATATATATATATATATATATATATATATATATATATATATATATATATATATATATATATATATATATATATATATATATATATATATATATATATATATATATATATATAGGAGGGGGCAGCCCTTTTCATATACGGAATAATTTCTGTTCATTTTAAGTTTTAATATCGCTCCTTACTTTCACTTAAAAAAAAACTTGTTTTTTAATTTAATTTCTGAACGTTTTTGAGTTAATGCAGCTTTGATGTTGGCTCACCGTACATGAATAATTATACCGAAATTTGCATATTAATTTTACTTTTTTGGTAAATGGCTTTTGTGTACTTTTGATCTGATGTAACTTACAAATTAACTTACGTAACCCCTAGTTAATACCTCGCTCTTTACGCCAAAGTTCAAATTTTCTTCCAGTTTTCTAAGAATGGCCCCTTAATCACAAATGCCGTTAATTAGAATAAATAGCTCTGATGAAACTAAAAAAAAAATATTTAGCGCAAAGAGCGAGGTAATGACTAGGGGGTGAACACAATCATGTACGTATTAATTTCTGTTTGTTTTAAGTTTTGGTGTTGCTCCTTACTTTTAGTTGAAAAAATTGTTTTTTTATTTTATTTCTTATTGTTTTTTTAAATAATGCTGGGAAATCCGGCACCCCCTTCATAGCAATGACCCTTCCTCCATTGAAAGATCCTCCCACGTAAAACCTGACCCCCCCCAACTACCAGAAAACATTTTCCCTGAAAACTTCTGTATACCTCCCAATAACCAATATTATATGAAAACATTGGACATAGTTCAGTCACTGAAAAAGGGCACTAGAACTTTTAATTTCCGTTCTGAATAAGCAAATCCATCAGTTTTCTGGTCTGCCCTAAGAAAATGTAAGGATGTCAAGGAAAAAGAAAAATAGAGAAAGGATCTTTATGATTTTATGCTAACGTTATGTGGCCTGCCACACTATTTAGCAGTTGCTTAAATACAGTTTATGCTACTTGTTAAAATCAAAACGAAAGTACAGATTTGCCTTCTAATCAAAACGACTAGTTTTTTAATGCATGTCAAACAACTAATTTGGCGTTGCTGGAATCCTGGATTATACATTTTGAAATACGCGAGAAATACTCTGATGGCAAATAGCTAGCAAAGGAAGAAATAAGGGTGACTCACATGCTGAACATAATTTTCAAGATGAATTTTTGCTAAAAGACTAATCTTCAGCTCCCACAGATTATTTTTTGAGTTTTCTTGTTTTTATGAGTTTTGTGTTTGTATTAAATGTTTTTTTTTCGTTGTCATTATATTTAATATTGACTGTCCGTTTTGAAAGAGGTTTCCAAAGCATCTTTTGGTCAATATCCCAATTGATAATAAAAAGAACCTCTAGGTTCAGAGATTTCAAGATGGACATATTTTGGACATATTAAAGAAGAAACATGGACATATTTTGGCTAAAATTTACATAATTTTGGATAGTCAAGGGAGTTTATGGACCAAAAAGTTAGCAACCCTGCTGAGGGCGATGTTGAATAAAACCGAAGGTGTTCTGTGCATGCTGCTACTAATCCTACTACTGCTGCTACAACTATTGCTACTATTTAGACTAAGGGTATTAAGATGATGCTTTCAAGGAATATTTCGGCGAATGCTAAACAAAATCAAAACGAACCATGAGCATTTAGATTGTCAAAAAGGTGACACAGCAATATCTTGAAGAAGGGCTTACATTATGAAGTTGGACTATTCAGGGTAAGTTTTTGGCGGGTTTTGAGCTAGCCAGTAGGCACTATGTTTACGCTATTAATACTACTGCTACGATTGCTGTAACTAATGACGCTAAGTGTACTAAGGTGAAACTTTTAGGGGGAGTCTCAGTTAAACAAAAAAAACTATATGCATGCAGGATTTCAAAAGGGCATATAAGCAATATCATATACAACGCAGCGCTATCATAGATAGCAATAACATAGAAACTTTTAATCCAATTAAAAGTTAGTATAGATAGCTAATCCAATTGAAAATTGGAAGTTTCAGATTCAAAAGTTGAAAGTTGAAAGAGTCAAAACTGGTTGGAGGGTAAGCAGCACTCTTCCTAAGCCCATTAATTTTCCAAACATAACCAATTATCCTTTTTCCATTTTGTTCAGCATAGTTGAATGGTCTAGTAACTATGTCTCTTAAGATATAGGTATGTCAACCCCCACACGGTTATGAAATTTGCCCATTATGCTTTAAAATCAAATGTTGCTTTAAAACTAAATCAAAAGTTACTTTGTGTATGGTGGTTGCGAGGGTGTTAGGTTTAAACTTTCACGGCTACTAATATTACTACATCTGCTCTTACAGTTTAACTAAATCAAAGGAGTGTAAGTGTATCCAGGTTGTCAAAGAGCAAATGTACAATCTTCTGGGAATGGTATTAAGTTTTATTTTTCAGGTTAATTTCAGAAGGTATAAAAATAAATTAAACAACACTATCTGTGTCAAAGTTTTTTAAAGGGTTTATGCTGTTAAAAAAAATGTGAAACATTTTCTTTAGTATACAAATAGCACGCCAAACTATGGATTCATATTAAAAAAAATTAAAATATTTAAAATATTATTTTCTTCTTCCCTGAAAAAGACTATGTAAAAAACAGATAAATTCATTAAAAGATTTTTTTCTATGAAACAACTTTTTCGAAGAAAAAAAGTAAAGAGCTCCGTTCAACGAAAAATGAGAAGAACTAAGGTCAAACTACCACAAATCACCATCAATAAATAAATGAAACCCAAAACGAACAGAAATTACAATAAATAACCGATTCAAACTCAAAACAAGCAGAAATTAACATGAGTAGGGCTGACAGCTCGCATGCCTTCTGAAGACTAGAACATAATTTGGACTTTTCTAAAATAAAACATTGTTCTTTACTGAATGTGGATTGACAGTTTAATTTACATATACTGATATTCATTCCTTAAAGTCTTATTATTTTTTTATCTATCAAAGTTGAAAAAGTGAAAATATTTAAAATGTATTTTTTTTACAGTAAAGTGCAAATCACAATTTGTTCTTCAGAAGGCATGGGGGGGGGTGTCGTCCCTATCCATGTTAGTTCTGCTCCTTTTGAGTTTGATTCTTTTATTCCGGTTTCTCAGTATTCTTCTTTATGAAAACCTATCATTCAAGCATCATATTGGACTAGTTAAAATGAAGATCTCAAGGAGTCTTGAAATTTTGAGGAACCTAAGACATATCTTTCGTGAGTCAGTTTTAAAAATTATGTTCCGTTGCTTACTTCAGTCCTGCGTCTCTTATTGCCCTGCTATATGTTTGTCAACTTTTTCTTCTATTTTGAAACCCCTGTCAAAGTTACATGATAAAGCAAGGAGCCTTATACAGGAAACAAATTGTTCTACAACCTACTTAGCTAGAACTTGCTCGTCATTTGATTTACAGTCACTCTAAATTTAGTTGTGCGTGTCTTTCGCTTTTTATCAACTGCATGGGCCCTTCAACTACTCTTATTTTGCAGCCCTACAAACTATTCTATCTTTTGTCACTGATTGGTCTGCGGATCGTCGTTATTCAAGGAACATTAATATTGTATTTACTCCATTGGTGAGGTCTGATTTCAATCCATTAACCACTTTTCATATCCTTCGGAATGCCCCACCTGAGTCACCTCAAAAATGTCACTCGTCTGGGTACATTCAAAAGAATCTTAAGAACATTTTTAACGTCTTGATTACTTATGTGGATTAAGCTTCGTTTTTTTTTTTTTTTTTTTTTTTTTTTTTTTTTTTTTTTTTTAATGGGACGGACGATTCCGGGCTGGGTTTGAAATTTTTGTTGTGAGGGGTGTTTGACTTGTGCACCGCATTCCTCGTGACTTGATTTGATTGCATGGGAATTTATTGGGTTAGCCGATATCTTAAAATGTTTAATGTTTTTCCTCACATTATAATCGCTTTTACAGCCTAAAACTTACCCATTCGTTGTTCTTCATTTTTATTTGCCTCCCCCTCCCTCTGCCTAGTTTGTGGTTTTGGGATTTTTTGAGGTGGATGATTGAAAATTTCTTTTTTTTTCTCTTTTGTTGAGTCTCTTAAATTGAGAATCCATACGAATATTTTTTTTCTATGTATTTGTTTCATTTTTGTTTCTCCTCTGTTTCTTTTTCCTGGGCATGGAGCCTTACGGGGGAGATTGTGTTGAAGCGTTTTTTTGTTTTGAATCAGTTGATTGAATAAATTAATTGATTGATTGGACATTTATTGTAATTTCTGTTTGTTTTTGACTTTATTTATTTATCGATGGTGATTTGTGGTAATTTTAAACTTGGAAGATTATTTGACTTTATTTCTGCTCATTTTTGGTTTAATGGAGCTCTTTACCTTTCTTTGAAAAATTGATTATATGATTGTTTTTTAATTAATCACTCAATAAAGCGAGGTTTTTCTCATAAAAAGTCAAGAGAAAGACAGGCAATATTATTCCAGTTTCTGATTTGGTGGGGGGAGTTAGGTAAAAGTAAAACTCACTTGTCACGATAAAACCAAAAGTTTCCAACAATTTTAGCAGGAAATGTGTTCGAAAGCATTAAAAAGCATTCGAAGGTATTCAAAAAACTGAAAAAAAACTAAGCTCTCTCTACAGTCTTTTCTAATCAATGCTGTCGACGTTGAATTCCATTGTTGGGAGGGTGCAACGCTAAATTGAATGCCCTTGCAGTGACCAAAATTCTTCAATAATTTGATAAGGAAAAAAAGAAAAAAAAGAAAAAGAAAAAAAGAAAAAGAAGAAAAAGAAAAAAATAAAAAAGAAAAAAGAAAAAAAGAAAAAAAGAAAAAGAAAAAAAGAAAAAGATAAAATAATGTAGTAAAAAGGTTTAAAAAAGAAAAAAAACTCAAATTTTATTTTATCACTACAATTAACCTGGATTTCCAAGTACGGGGTGGGAGTAAGGTGGAATTGATATACCTTTACCATGGAAAGGCCATAAATTTTCAGTGAGGAGTACACAATAGAGCTGTGAGATAATTGACAGTTTTTATTAAAAATTCAAACAGTCTTTCTAAACGAGGAATATTTGAAGGAGGGTGTTGGAATACTTCCTAAATTGTATACAAAGTTTCGCATCAGATATAAATGGGCTACCCAGTAATAATATTACGGATAATGGTTTTATTTCTAATCTGTTGAAGGGCCAAAAGGTTCAAAGACTAATTATAAAAAGAAAAAAAAAACTCTTTCAAAACAAATTTTACTTTTGAAAATCTGGAAATTCTTTGTGACCAACGATCTTGAAATTACCACTAGCATCCCCAGCGCTTTGTGTTTGGCAAGGTGCTGTAACGAAAACAAGAGATCTAAGCCTTTTGTGTTTTTCAATCATCGAGAGGCTGCTTCTATAGATACTTGTGAGTAAGGTCTGTAGAAATAGCCTGTTATCCGCAGACTTACCTTTTTTTCTGTAAGCTAGTTTCATGCTTCAAGGGGATTTTTGACATTTATCAGATATTTTTTTGGTTCTAGCCTGATTTGTATGGTTTTTTCTTGTGTGCTTTTCTACAGACGTTTCCAAAGCCAGCGTATATGACTCCCAAAAACTTGCGTGGGGCTGCTTTGGAGCATGTCTCTCAGCTCCTCAGTCGTACCCTGATGTGCAGAATTTTTCTCTATTACTCCCCGAAGATTCTTTGTAAGTTTATGGATTGTGTCATGAGCTAATACTTTAGCATGTATTCGTTTTTGCTATGACAAGGTTCTGGAGGTATTTGGCAAAGTTTTTTTTTTGCAGTATGGCTCGTACAAGTAGAAAGGGGGGTACCAGCCCCACGAGAACAATACCCCTTCGAATCCCGATCCGGACACTTTTTTTAAAAACTCCCAAGAGAACCACGTGGTTTATGGTCCTAATATGGGCATAGCCTCCCTAGGGAGAATGATTACGTAATGGTGTCAATGACCTCTTTTTCCAAGGTTGATTTATTTGATGTTTCTATGGGTAATAACTCCGGAACGAAGGTTGCACATGCGCATTGAATTCTAACGGGAACAATGTTATTGATCTAGGACTCGAGGGGGAAGTGAATTTCCGAGAACTTGATTTACGTAATCGCGAGGAAATTATTGATTCACGAAGGGGGAATTAAGAAACAAACATGGCTTCATTGTTGTTTGGCTAGCCTGGCCTGAGAAATTGATTTACATAATCGCTAGGGGGAACTATTGATTCACGAAGGGGGGAATTAAGAAAAATTAAGGTTTCTTTAATCTTTAGGCCTGAGAGATTTATTTATTATTGTTGTTTTGAACAAGTGTATGCTAGGGATGAATGTCAAGGTGTCCTGGAACAGGAAACAGTTAGATCACATGTTTCCTTCTCAGCCAATCAGCGAGTCGGATACATCCTCCTTCTCAGCCAATCAGAGACGTGCTTACATATGATTTTCCCCATTACATAACAATTCACCCTTGAGATTTCATATATAACGGGCATGCAACTATCTTATACTCCCATCCCTCACCCCTGCTGCCATCTACAATTTAGTTTAATGCTGACAGGACATAATTTATTCAAGGATTATCGATCGAGTCTAATCGGGGGGGTGTGTGTCAAGGTCAATCGATCTGTTGGTGTTGTTTGGCCACGTGCGAATGACATGAGGGGTGATTTACATACTCGCTGGGTGAATTATTGATTCACGAAGGGGGAATTAAGAAACATTAAGGCTTCTTTAATCTTAGGTCTTTGGAATAAACATTCATTAGGTCAGAGAGAAAAAGTAATATACTATTTTTAAATAGGGCTTCACTAAGGTGGAATTAAGAAACATTAAGTCTTCTTTAATCTCAGGTCTGAGGGATAAACGTTCTTTAGGTCAGAGAGAAAAATTAATATTCTATTTTTAAATAGGGCTTCATTGATCTATAGTGTCATGAATTATAAATGACATCACTTGTTATCTTGGAATTATGTGGGAGTCTAAAGAGATAGAAATTCTGTTTTTAAATACGGCTTCACGGAGCTTTAAGTCAGAGAGATAAATTGATATTCTAACGAAACCATAATAGTTTAGCTAGGAAAATTTATGAGATGAAGAGATTAACGTAGGAAAGGGTTTCCTAGAAATTTGAAATGTGAAAGCACTGAGATGCCAAAAAAAAGGAACACGATGAAATTACTTTTAGGGATTATTTGGGCGAAACTGTTTTAGACAGGTTATGGAATTATTTCGGCGAAACAGATAGAGACATTTTAAAAGAAGATTTTAGGAAAGGTTTTAGAAGAGAATTTGAGGGTCAAACTCTGTGGTCGTTATAATACACAAGTTCCATTTGAACAGTGTTGTGAGGTCCTCTACCCCAACCCCAAAGGGTTGCGATCCCTCTACCTCAACCCCGAAGGAAGCCCCCTGTCCTCACAGGTCCCCCCAGCTTCCAAAGGGCCCCCGGTGCCCCCAAAGGCCCACCCAGACGCCCAAAGGCCCGCCCCAGGCCCCCCCAAGCCCCATCGAGCTCCCAAAAGACCAACGGGGTCCCAAAGGCCCTCCACCAGTCCCCAAATGTCCCCCCGGCTCCCAAAGGCCCACCCCGCCCCCCAAACGCCCGCCCCCGGCCCCCAAAGACCCATCGAGCTCCCAAAAGACCAACGGGGTCCCAAAGGCCCTCCACCAGTCCCCAAATGTCCCCCAGGCTCCCAAAGGCCCACCCAGACTCCCAAAGGCCCTCCCCGGGCCCCCCAAAGGCCCATCGAGCTCCCAAAAGACCAACGGGGTCCCAAAGGTCCTCCACCAGTCCCCAAATGTCCCCCCAGGCTCCCAACTGGCCCCCCGGACCCCCAAAGGCCCTCCCCCAGCCCCCAAAGGCCCATCGAGCTCCCAAAAGACCAACGGGGTCCCAAAGGCCCTCCACCAGTCCCCAAATGTCCCCCCAGGCTCCCAACTGGCCCCTCCGGACCCCCAAAGGCCCTCCCCCAGCCCCCAAAGGCCCATCGAGCTCCCAAAAGACCAACGGGGTCCCAAAGGCCCTCCACCAGTCCCCAAATGTCCCCCCAGGCTCCCAACTGGCCCCCCGGACCCCCAAAGGCCCTCCCCCGGCCCCCAAAGGCCCATCGAGCTCCCAAAAGACCAACGGGGTCCCAAAGGCTCTCCACCGGTCCCCAAATGACCCCCAGGCTCCCAACTGGCCCCCCCGGACCCCCCAAAGGCCCTCCCCAGGCCCCCAAAGGTCCACCGGGCTCCCAAAGGACCAATCGGTTCTCAAGTGCCCCCCAAACCCCCCACGGACCTCCCGGCCCCCCAAGACCCGCCCCCGGGCCTCCAAGGTCCCCCGGGCCCGCGCAGCGCCGCGGGCCAGCAAAGCGCCGCATGGGGATGCGCCGCGGGTTGGGGGATGTGCCGCAGGGATGCGCCGCAGGGGGTGCGCCGCAAAAAGTAAACTAAAAAGTAAAAATTTCGAAATATTATCCCCCAAACGCCCTCCCCGGGCCCCCAAAGAGCCCCCTCTCCATTTTTTTAATACTTTTTTATGGCTTTATTATATCTTTTCTGAACAAGTTCCATTCATAATGTCATTCCTAAACCCCATTTTCCAACCTCAAAGAGTCCCCTCCCCAATTCGTAAATACTTTCTTGAATTTTTTAACATGGTATTTTTTTAACTTTTTTTACGTATCTTAAAATGACATGAAATATGCTTACGGCTCTACCAATCGTACTATGTGCTGGTTCATAGACACGATATGGCTTTCTCACTGGTACTCTATGGCAGGTTATCGACACTACCGAGTTTATTGCATGCATTAAATCAGTATTTTTTACGCAGTGGAAGGATCAACACACAACTCATATCTGTAAAAAGTGAAGATGAATTATTCGACGAAAGTATGTACACATGAAAAAATCATTGTCGTGTTGAAAGCTGACAAGGAGAAATACCTGAACTATGAGACGAGTGCAAGTGGAGATCTTATTGGCAATGTATGCATACGTTGTCATAACAGTGAGGAATTAAATTCCTTTGGTGTACCCAAGAATTTCCATCATGCAAGAGGTGGATATGCGAGAGTAACATTACCAGAGAAATTAGTGCTCAAAGAGAATGCAAACTTAAAAATAATTATCGATGATCAGGGACAACTCCTTGCTACGTCTTCTGGTAACACATTACCTGTTGATAAATCCTATCATCATCTTTCTGGTATTAGTATTTTAAAGAGAACAAGAAGAAGACAAGCATACCCCTGCACCAACATCATAAATCATATCTTGTCAACGTGTCAAAACTGTCATCTATGTAAAAATAATGTGACAATAGGCAGTGAAATCGCAGGCAGAATAAAAAGGGCATTAGCAGACAATATCATCAATGAATATAAAGATGAATTGACGGAAAGTGAAACGCAAGTGTACTAATAATGTGTAATAATGTATTTAACGTATTTTTATATTAATATTCTACATGTCCTTATTACATTAAAAATATCATTTTAATTATTTTGTTAAGTGTTAATTATTTTAGGGTATGCTAGAACGTCAAACGTTCAGAATATCTAAAAAGGTCAGAGATGAAAGAAAAAGAATTTTTAGAGATAGAGATACTACTAGCAGACTCAATTTTCTCAATGAAGTGAAGAAAAGTTCAAGTTCTCTTCTGAACTTTACCAAAGAACACACTTCAGTTCTAGTTTCTCCAGAGAAAACTAAATTTTCCACTTTAGTTCAGATCTGTCTCGAAGAGATGAAAAATTTAAAACACTGTTCCAAATTTTCTCAACGAAGTCAAGGAAAGTTCAAGTTCTCTTTCGAATTTTACCAGAGAACACGCTACAATTCTAATTTCTCCAGAGAAAACTAAAATCTTCCACTTCAGTTCTTTATTTCATTAAGACATAAAGAAATTTAAAGTTCAATTCTAATTTTTTGGTTGGAAGATAGAAAAAGTAATACTATAATTGTGAATATTTTTATGGAAGATAAAATGTTCTAGCTCAATTTTAAATTTTCTTTACGAAGTGAAGAAAAAGTTCAAGTTCTCTTCGGAATTTTACCAAAGAACGCACTTCAATTCTAATTTCGCCAAAGAAAACAAAAATCTTCCACTTGATTTATTTATTTCACAAAGACATAAAGAAATTTAAAGTTCAATTTTAATTTTTCGGCGGAAGATAGAAAAATTAATACCATACTTGTGAATATTTTCATCGAAGATAAAAAGTTCTAGCTCATTTTAAAATTTTCTTAACGAAGTGAAGAAGAATTCAAGTTCTCTTCTGAATTTTACCAAAGAACACACTTCAATTCTAATTTCGCCAAAGAAAATAACATTTTCCACTTAATTTCTATATTTCACAAAGACATAAAGAAATTTAAAGTTCAATTCTAAATTTTTCGGTTGGAAGATAGAAAAATCAATACCATACTTGTGAAATATTTTCACGGAAGATAAAAAGTTCTAGTTCAATTTAAGATTTTCTCAATGAAGTGAAGAAAAGTTCAAGTTCTCTTCTGAACTTTACCAAAGAACACACTTCAATTCTAATTTCTCCAGAGAAAACAAAAATATTCCACTTCAGTTCTATATTTCATGAAGACATAAAGAAATTTAAAGTTCAATTCTAAATTTTTCGGTGGAAGATAGAAAAATTAATAACATACTTGTGATTATTTTCACGGAAGATAAAAAGTTCTAGTCCAATTTAAAATTTTCTCAATGAAGTGAAGAAAAGTTCAAGTTCTCTTCTGAACTTTACCAAAGAACACACTTCAATTCTAATTTCTCCAGAGAAAACTAAATTTTCCACTTAAGTTCTATATTTCACAAAGACATAAATAAATTTAAAGTTCAATTCTAAATTTTTCGCTGGAAGATGGAAAAACCAATACCATACCTGTGAATATTTTCATGGAAGATAAAAAGTTCTAGTTCAATTTTAAATTTTCTCAATGAAGTGAAAAAAAAGTTCAAGTTCTCTTCTGAACTTTACCAAAGAACACACTTCAATTCTAATTTCTCCAGAGAAAACTAAAATTTTCCACTTTAGTTTAGATCTGTCTCGAAGAGATGAAAAATTTAAAACACTGTTCCAAATTTTCTCAACGAAGTCAAGGAAAGTTCAAGTTCTCTTCGGACTTTTACCAGAGAACACGCTACAATTCTAATTTCTCCAGAGAAAACTAAGATCTTCCACTTCAGTTCTTTATTTCAAAAATACACATAAAATTTTAAAGTTAAATTCTAATTTTTTGGTTGGAAGATAGAAAAAGTAATACTATACTTGTGAATATTTTCATTGAAGATAAAAATTTGTAGTTCATTTTAAAATTTTATTAACGAAGTGAATAAAATTTCAAGTTCCCTTCTGAATTTTACCAAAGAACACACTACAATTCTAATTTCGCCAGAGAAAACAAAAATCTTCCACTTGATTTCTTTATTTCACATAGACATAAAGAAATTTAAAGTTCAATTCTAATTTATTGGTTGGAAGATAGAAAAATTAATACCATACTTGTGAATATTTTCATGGAAGATAAAATGTTCTAGTTCAATTTTAAATTTTCTCAATGAAATGAAGAATATTTCAAGTTCTCTACTGAATTTTACCAAAGAACAAAATAAAATTCTAATTTTGCCAAAGAAAATAAAAATCTTCCACTTTATTTCTATATTTCACAAGGACAGAAATAAATTTCAAGTTCAGTTCTAAATTTTTCGATTTGAAGATAGAAAAAGCAATACAATACATATGAAATATTTTCACGGAAGATAAAAAGTTCTAGTTCAATTTAAAATTTTCTCAACGAAGTCAAGGAAAGTTCAAGTTCTCTACTGAATTTTACCAAAGAACACGCTTAAATTCTAATTTCTCAGAGAAAACTAAAATCTTCCACTTCAGTTCTTTATTTCACAAAGACATAAAGAAATTTAAAGTTCAATTCTAATTTTTCAGTGGAAGATAGAAAAATCAATAACATACTTGTGAATATTTTCATGGAAAATAAAAAGTACTAGTTCAATTTAAAATTTTCTCAACGAAGTCAAGGAAAGTTCAAGTTCTCTTCGGAGTTTTACCAGAGAACACGCTACAATTCTAATTTCTCCAGAGAAAACTAAAATCTTCCACTTCAGTTCTTTATTTCACAAGGACATAAAGAAATTTAAAGTTCAATTCTAATTTTTCGCTTGGAAGATAGAAAAAGTAATACTATACTTGTGAATATTTTCATGGAAGATAAAAAGTTATAGTTCAATTTTAAATTTTCTTAACGAAGTGAAGAAAAAGTTCAAGTTCTCCTCTGAACTTTAACAAAGAACACACTTCAGTTCTAGTTTCTCCAGAGAAAACTGAATTTTCCACGGTAGTTAAGATCTGTCTCGACGAGATGAAAAATTTAAAACACTTCCAAAATTTTAAACAGAAGATAAAAAAGTTCAAGTTCTCTTCAGGATTTTACCATAGAACACAATTCCATTCTAATTTCTCAGAGAAAACAAAAATCTTCCACTTCAGTTCTTTATTTCACAAAGACATAAAGAAATTTAATGTTCAATTCTAATTTTTCTGTGGAAGATAGAAAAATTAATTCCAAACTTGTGAATATTTTCATGGAAGGTAAAAAGTTCTAGTTCAATTTAAAATTTTCATAACGAAGTGAAGAAGAATTCAAGTTCTCTTCTGAATTTTACTAAAGAACACACTTCAATTCTAATTTCGCCAAAGAAAACAAAAATCTTCCACTTGATTTCTTTATTTCACAAAGACATAAAGAAATTTAAAGTTCATTTCTAAATTTTTCGGTGGAAGATAAGAAAAAGCAATACCACACTTGTGAATATTTTCACGGAAAATAAAAAGTTCTAGTTCAATTTTAAATTTTCTCAACGAAGTGAAGAAAAGTTCAAGTTCTCTACTGAATTTTACCAAAGAACATAATACAATTATAATTTCTCCAGAGAAAACTAAATTTTCCACTTTAGTTCAGATCTGTCTCGAAGAGAGGAAAAATTTAAAACATTGTTCCAAATTTTTCACAGAAGATAAAAAGTTCAAGTTCTCTTCGGAATTTTACCAAAGAACACAATTCAATTCTAATTTCTCCAGAGAAAACAAAAATCTTCCATTTCAATTCTTTATTTCACAAAGCCATAAAGAAATTTAAAGTTCCATTCTAAATTTTTCGGTGAGAGATAGAAAAATTAATACCATACTTGTGAATATTTTCACTGAAGATAAATACAATACATTTGAATATTTTCCCGGAAGATAAAAAGTTCTAGTTCAATTTAAAATTTTCTCAACGAAGTCAAGGAAAGTTCAAGTTCTCTACTGAATTTTACCAAAGAACACGCTTCAATTCTAATTTCTCCAAGTATGGTTAGGTTAGGCTAGATTAAGTTAGGTTAGATTAGGTAAGGTTAGGTTAGCCCACGTACGCGTCACTTAGGTTAGTTTAGGTTAGGTGAGAGACAGGCAAAAAGTTAGGTGTATGATTAGGCTAGGTTAGGTTAGATTAAGTTAGGTTAGATTAAGTTAGGTTAGGTTAAGTTAGGTTAGGCTAGGTTAGCCTACGTACGTGCGCGTACGTCGGCTAACCTAGCCTAACCTAACATAACCTAACCTAACTTAACTTAACCAAACCTAATCTAACCTAACCTAACCTAATCAAACACCTAACTTTATGCCTGTCTCTCACCTAACCTAAGCTACCCTAAGTGACGCGTACGTAGGCTAACCTGACCTTACCCAATCTAACCCAACTTAATCTATCCTAACCTAACCATACTTGGAGAAATTAGAATTGAAGCGTGTTCTTTGGTAAAATTCAGTAGAGAACTTGAACTTTCCTTGACTTCGTTGAGAAAATTTAAAATTGAATTAGAACTTTTTATCTTCTGGGAAAATATTCAAATGTATTGTATTTATCTTCAGTGAAAATATTCACAAGTATGGTATTAATTTTTCTATCTCTCACCGAAAAATTTAGAATGGAACTTTAAATTTCTTTATGCCTTTGTGAAATAAAGAATTTAAGTGGAAGATTTTTGTTTTCTCTGGAGAAATTAGAATTGAATTGTGTCCTTTGGTAAAACTCCGAAGAGAACTTGAACTTTTTTATCTTCTGTGTAAAATTTGGAACAGTGTTTAAAATTTTTCATCTCTTCGAGACAGATCTGAACTAAAGTGAAAAATTCAGTTTTCTCTGGAGAAATTATAATTGTATTGTGTTCTTTGGTAAAATTCAGTAGAGAACTTGAACTTTTTTTCTTCACTTCGTTGAGAAAATTTAAAATTGAACTAGAACTTTTTTATTTTCCGTGAAAATATTCACAAGTGTGGTATTGCTTTTTCTTATCTTCCACCGAAAAATTTAGAAATGAACTTTAAATTTCTTTATGTCTTTGTGAAATAAAGAAATCAATTGGAAGATTTTTGTTTTCTTTGGCGAAATTAGAATTGAAGTGTGTTCTTTAGTAAAATTCAGAAGAGAACTTGAATTCTTCTTCACTTCGTTATGAAAATTTTAAATTGAACTAGAACTTTTTATCTTCCATGAAAATATTCACAAGTACGGTATTAATTTTTCTATCTTCCACTTAAAAATTAGAATTGAACATTAAATTTCTTTATGTCTTTGTGAAATAAAGAACTGAAGTGGAAGATTTTTGTTGTCTCTGAGAAATTATAATGGAATTGTGTTCTCTGGTAAAATCAAGAGAACTTGAACTTTTTTATCTTCTGTGTAAAATTTTGGAAGTGTTTTAAATTTTTCATCTCTTCGAGACAGATCTGAACTAAAGTGGAAAATTTAGTTTTCTCTGGAGAAACTAGAATTGATGTGTGTTCTTTGGTAAAGTTCAGAGGAGAACTTGAACTTTTTCTTCACTTAGTTAAGAAAATTTAAAATTAAACTATAACTTTTTATCTTCAATGAAAATATTCACAAGTATAGTATTACTTTTTCTATCTTCCAAGCGAAAAATTAGAATTGAACTTTAAATTTCTTTATGTCTTTGTGAAATAAAGAACCGAAGTGGAATATTTTTGTTTTCTCTGGGGAAATTAGAATTGTAGCGTGTTCTTTGGTAAAACTCCGAAGAGAACTTGAACTTTTCTTCACTTCGTTGAGAAAATTTTAAATTAAACTAGAACTTTTTATTTTCCATGAAAATATTCACAAGTATGTTATTGATTTTTCTATCTTCCAACGAAAAATTAGAATTGAACTTTAAATTTATTTATTTCTTCTTTAAATAAATAACTGAAGTGGAAGATTTTGGTTTTCTCTGAGAAATTAGAATTTAAGCGTGTTCTTTGGTAAAATTCAGTAGAGAACTTGAACTTTCCTTGACTTCGTTGAGAAAATTTTTAAATTCAACTAGAACTTTTTATCTTCCGTGAAAATATTTCATATGTATGATAATGCTTTTTCTATCTTCCAATCGAAAAATTTAGAATTGAAATTTAAATTTCTTTCTGTCTTTGTGAAATATAGAAATAAAGTGGAAGATGTTTATTTTCTTTGGCAAAATTAGAAATTTAGTTTGTTCTTTGGTAAAATTCAGTAGAGAACTTGAAATTTTCTTCATTTTGTTGAGAAAATTTAGAATTTAACTAGAACTTTTTATCTTCCATGAAAATATTCACAGGTATGGTATTGCTTTTTCTATCTTCCAACCAATAAATTAGAATTGAACTTTAAATTTCTTTATGTCTATGTGAAATAAAGAAATCAAGTGGAAGATTTTTTTTTTCTTTGGTGAAATTAGAATTGTAGTGTGTTTTTTGGTAAAGTTCAGAAGAGAACTTGAATTTTTCTTCACTTCGTTAAGATAATTTTAAATTGAGCTAGAACTTTTTATCTTCCATGAAAATATTCACAAGTATAGTATTACTTTTTCTATCTTCCAAACGAAAAATTAGAATTGAACTTTAAATTTTTTTGTATTTGTGAAATAAAGAACTGAAGTGGAAGATTTAGATTTCTCTGGGGGACCGTATAATTATAGCGGTTGGCTGGTAAAAGTCAGAAGAGAAATTGAACTTTCCTTGACTTCGTTGAGAAAATTTGGAACAGTGTTTTAAATTTTTCATCTCTTCGAGACAGATCTGAACTAAAGTGGAAAATTTTAGTTTTCTCTGGAGAAATTAGAATTGAAGTGTGTTCTTTGTTAAAGTTCAGAAGAAAACTTGAACTTTTTTTTCACTTCATTGAGAAAATTTTAAATTGAACTAGAACTTTTTATCTTCCGTGAAAATATTCACAGGTATGTTATTGATTTTTCCATCTTCCAGCAAAAAATTTAGAATTGAACTTTAAATTTCTTTATGTCTTTGTGAAATATAGAACTTAAGTGGAAAATTTAGTTTTCTCTGGAGAAATTAGAATTGAAGCGTGTTCTTTGGTAAAGTTCAGAAGAGAACTTGAACTTTTCTTCACTTCATTGAGAAAATTTTAAATTGTACTAGAACTTTTTATCTTCCGTGAAAATAATCACAAGTATGTTATTAATTTTTCTATCTTCCACCGAAAAATTTAGAATTGAAATTTAAATTTCTTTATGTCTTCATGAAATATATAACTGAAGTTGAAGATTTTTGTTGTCTATGAAGAAATTAGAATTGAAGTGTGTTCTTTGGTAAAGTTCAGAAGAGAACTTGAACTTTTCTTCACTTCATTGAGAAAATCTAAAATTGAACTAGAACTTTTTATCTTCCGTGAAAATATTTCACAAGTATGGTATTGCTTTTTCTATCTTCCAACCGAAAAATTTCGAATTGAACTTTAAATTTCTTTATGTCTTTGTGAAATAAAGAAATCAAGTGGAAGATTTTATTTTCTTTGGCGAAATTAGAATTGAAGTGTGTTCTTTGGTAAAATTCAGAAGAGAACTTGAATTCTTCTTCACTTCGTTAAGAAAATTTTAAAATGGACTAGAAATTTTTATCTTCGATGAAAATATTCACAAGAATGGTATTAATTTTTCTATCTTTCGCCGAAAAATTAGAATTGAACTTTAAATTTCTTTATGTCTTTGTGAAATAAAGAAATCAAGTGGAAGATTTTTGTTTTCTTTGGCGAAATTAGAATTGAATTGCGTTCTTTGGTAAAATTCCGAAGAGAACTTGAACTTGTTCTTCACTTCGTTAAGAAAATTTAAAATTGAGCTAGAACTTTTTATCTTCCATAAAAATATTCACAAGTATAGTATTACTTTTTCTATCTTCCAACCGAAAAATTAGAATTGAACTTTAAATTTCTTTATGTCTTAATGAAATAAAGAAATGAAGTGGAAGATTTTAGTTTTCTCTGGAGAAATTAGAATTGTAGCGTGTTCTCTGGTAAAATTCGAAAGAGAACTTGAACTTTCCTTGACTTCGTTGTGAAAATTTGGAACAGTGTTTTAAATTTTTCATCTCCTTGAGACAGATCTGAACTAAAGTGGAAAATTTAGTTTTCTCTGGAGAAATTAGAATTGAAGTGTGTTCTTTGTTAAAGTTCAGAAGAGAACTTGAACTTTTCTTCACTTCATTGAGAAAATTGAGTCTGCTAGTAGTATCTCTATCTCTAAAAATTCTTTTTCTTTCATCTCTGACCTTTTTAGATATTCTGAACGTTTGACATTCTAGCATACCCTAAAATAATGAACACTTAACAAAATAATGCAAATGATATTTTTAATGTAATAAGGACATGTAGAATATTAATATAAAAATACGTTAAATACATTATTACACATTATTAGTACACTTGCGTTTCACTTTCCGTCAATTCATCTTTATATTCATTGATGATATTGTCTGCTAATGCCCTTTTTATTCTGCCTGCGATTTCACTGTCTATTGTCACATTATTTTTACATAGATGACAGTTTTGACACGTTGACAAGATATGATTTATGATGTTGGTGCAGGGGTATGCTTGTCTTCTTCTTGTTCTCTTTAAAATGCTAATACCAGAAATATGATGATAGGATTTATCAACAGGTAATGTGTTACCAGAAGACGTAGCAAGGAGTTGTCCCTGATCATCGATAATTATTTTTAAGTTTGCATTCTCTTTGAGCACTAATTTCTCTGGTAATGTTACTCTCGCATATCCACCTGGTGCACGATGGAAATTCTTGGTTAAACCCAAGGAATTTAACTCCTCACTGTTATGACAACGTATGCATACATTGCCAATAAGATCTCAACTTGCACTCGTTTGATAGTTCAGGTATTTCTCCTTGTCAGCTTTCAACACGACAATGATTTTTTCATGTGTACATACTTTCGTCGAATAATTCATCTTCACTTTTTACAGATATGAGTTGTGTGTTGATCCTTCCACTGCGTAAAAAATACTGATTTAATGCATGCAATAAACTCGGTAGTGTCGATAACCTGCCCTAGAGTACCAGTGAGAAAGCCATATCGTGTCTATGAACAAGCACATAGTACGATTGGTAGAGCCGTAAGCATATTTCATGTCATTTTAAGATACGTAAAAAAAGTTAAAAAAATACCATGTTAAAAAATTCAAGAAAGTATTTACGAATTGGGGAGGGGACTCTTTGAGGTCGGAAAATGGGGTTTAGTAATGACATTATGAATGGAACTTGTTCAGAAAAGATATAATAAAGCCATAAAAAAGTATTAAAAAAATGGAAAGGGGGCTCTTTGGGGGCCCGGGGAGGGCGTTTGGGGGATAACATTTCGAAATTTTTACTTTTTAGTTTACTTTTTGCGGCGCACCCCCTGCGGCGCATCCCTGCGGCACATCCCCCAACCCGAGGCGCATCCCCATGTGGCGCTTTTCGGGCCCGCGGCGCGTCGCGGGCCCGGGGGACCTTTGAGGACCGGGGGAAGGTCTTTGGGGTCCGGGAGGTCCGTTGGGGGTTTGGGGGGCACTTGAGAACCGATTGGTCCTTTGGGAGCCCGGTGGACCTTTGGGGGCCGGGGGAGGGCCTTTGGGGGGTCCGGGGGGGCCAGTTGGGAGCCTGGGGGTCATTTGGGGACCGGTGGAGAGCCTTTGGGACCCCGTTGGTCTTTTGGGAGCTCGATGGGTCTTTGGGGGGCCCGGGGAGGGCCTTTGAGAGTCCGGGGGGCCAGTTGGGAGCCTGGGGGGACATTTGGGGACTGGTGGAGGACCTTTGGGACCCCGTTGGTCTTTTGGGAGCTCGATGGGCCTTTGGGGGCCGGGGGAGGGCCTTTGGGGGTCTGGGGGGGCCAGTTGGGAGCCTGGGGGGACATTTGGGGACTGGTGGAGGGCCTTTGGGACCCCGTTGGTCTTTTGGGAGCTCGATGGGCCTTTGGGGGCTGGGGGAGGGCCTTTGGGGGTCCGGGGGGGCCAGTTGGGAGCCTGGGGGGACATTTGGGGACTGGTGGAGGACCTTTGGGACCCCGTTGGTCTTTTGGGAGCTCGATGGGCCTTTGGGGGGCCTGGGGAGGGCCTTTGGGGGTCTGGGTGGGCCTTTGGGAGCCTGGGGGACCTTTGGGGACTGGTGGAGGGCCTTTGGGACCCCGTTGGTCTTTTGGGAGCTCGATGGGTCTTTGGGGGGCCCGGGGAGGGCCTTTGGGCGTCTGGGGGGGCCTTTGGGTGCCTGGGGGACAGTTGGGGACTGGTGGAGGGCCTTTGGGACCCCGTTGGTCTTTTGGGAGCTCGATGGGCCTGTGGGGGGCCCGGGGAGGGCCTTGGGGAGTCTGGGTGGACCTTTGGGGGCACCGGGGGCCCTTTGGGCGCTGGGGGGACCTTTGAGGACAGGGGGCTTCCTTCGGGGTTGAGGTAGAGGGATCGCAACCCTTTGGAGTTGGGGTAGAGGACCTCACAACACTGTTCAAATGGAACTTGTGTATTATAACGACCACAGAGTTTGACCCTCAAATTCTCTTCTAAAACCTTTCCTAAAATCTTCTTTTAAAATGTCTCTATCTGTTTCGCCGAAATAATTCCATAACCTGTCTAAAACAGTTTCGCCCAAATAATCCCTAAAAGTAATTTCATCGTGTTCCTTTTGTTTGGCATCTCAGTGCTTTCACATTTCAAATTTCTAGGAAACCCTTTCCTACGTTAATCTCTTCATCTCATAAATTTTCCTAGCTAAACTATTATGGTCTCGTTAGAATATCAATTTATCTCTCCGACTTAAAGCTCCGTGAAGCCGTATTTAAAAACAGAATTTCTATCTCTTTGGACTCCCACATAATTCCAAGATAACAAGTGATGTCATTTATAATTCATGACACTATAGATCAATGAAGCCCTATTTAAAAATAGAATATTAATTTTTCTCTCTGACCTAAAGAATGTTTATCCCTCAGACCTAAGATTAAAGAAGCCTTAATGTTTCTTAATTCCCCCTTCGTGAAGCCCTATTTAAAAATAGTATATTAATTTTTCTCTCTGACCTAATGAACGTTTATCCCAAAGACCTAAGATTAAAGAAGCCTTAATGTTTCTTAATTCCCCCTTCGTGAATCAATAATTCCCCCATCGATTGTGTAAATCACACCTCATGTCATTCGCACGTGGGCAAACAACAACAACAGATCGATTGACCTTGACACACACCCCCCCGAGTAGACTCGATCGATCATCCTTGAATAAATTATGTCCCGTCAGCATTAAACTAAATGGTAGATGGCAGCAGGGGTGAGGGATGGGAGTATAAGATAGTTGCATGCCCGTTATATATGAAATCTCAAGGGTGAATTGTTATGTAATGGGGAAAATCATATGTAAGCACGTCTCTGATTGGCTGAGAATGAGGATGTATCCGACTCGCTGATTGGCTGAGAAGGAAACATGTGATCTAACTGTTTCCTGTTCCAGGACACCTTGACATTCATCCCTAGCATGCACTTGTCCAAAACAACAATAATAAATAAATCCCTCAGGCCTAAAGATTAAAGAAA
The DNA here is from genome assembly GCF_049724085.1 of Artemia sp. Qi Xiang Cuo. Taxonomy (NCBI): domain Eukaryota; kingdom Metazoa; phylum Arthropoda; class Branchiopoda; order Anostraca; family Artemiidae; genus Artemia; species Artemia sp. Qi Xiang Cuo. The sequence continues at coordinate 48,248 of NW_028300671.1, forward strand.
CCTTAATGTTTCCTAATTCTCCCCTTTGTGAATCAATAATTTCCCTTAGCGATTATGTAAATCAAGTTCTCAGACCAGGCTAGCCAAACACAACAGAAGACATGTTTGTTTCTTAATTCACCTCCGCGACTCAATAATAACACCAATCGATTACGCAATCAAGTTCTCAGAAATTCACTTCCCCTTCGAGTCCTAGATCAATAACATTGTTCCCGTTAGAACTCAATGCGCATGTGCAACCTTCGTTCCGGAGTTATTACACATAGAAACATCAAATAAATCAACCTTGGAAAAAGAGGTCATTGACCCCATTACGTAATCATTCTCCCTAGGGAGGCTAGGACCAAATAAGGACCATTAACCACGTGGGTCTCGTGGGAGTTTTTAAAAAAAGTGTCCGGATCGGGATTCGAAGGGGTATTGTTCTCGTGGGGCTGGTACCCCCAATTCTACTCGTACATCCCTCTTTTTCACTAAATGAGCCACATTCCGCTCTTTAGACGGACCCTTATAGTTCATGAAGCATAGGCTACAGGACTGACTGAATTTTCTTCTTTTTCCACAGCTCTGAAGTAAAAATAACATTATTTATTTTTTTATTTCCACAAATAGTACTTTTTTCGTGAAAACATCAATAACGACGCCGACATCTCTTTTGGCTGTGTAGTCATGAGAATTGCTGCACTTTTTCCATCCCTCGTGACACACTGCTTTAGTCCAATAGGATCCATTCAGGAGCCTGTCTTCATAACAGCCATTTTCAGGGAGTTCTCTACATTCTGCTGTAAGATATCCGTTAACGTATATATCGATGCGGTGCTGATTATCGATTCAGTTGTCATAAAGCTTTCTCAACAGGGAGCAGATGCCTAAGACGCCCAGTATTTCACGTAGTGTAGTATAGCCTTCCCCCTGTCACCATGACAAACCACACAGCTTTAAATTTCATATATCCCCGTATAGCGTTCTGCTGATTCTTTTGGCTTGCTGTCGGCAAAGGTCTTCAAATATCATTTCACGCTTGTTGTGGAAGAATCGGTTCTATTTTCTATGATTCTTTTCAAGCCACAGGCAGTACTTTCTGCGACTAAAGCAATCCCAAGTCCCAAGGACGCCCCTTTAGTTACGCACACCTTGGATTGTATATTTCCGTACTTGAATCTGTAAAGTGTTAAATTCAGCAAGCTCGTCTACAAAACGGGACAAGTTCACAATACAGTTGACAAATGTCATTGTGACAAATGACATTGATTCGTCACTAGTGTAGACGATGACAGAGATGTGCCACATCCTTGTGGCTAATCTCTACACTAAGTGTTTTCCAGATCTGCAAAAGGGACAGCAATTCTTGGGTTACTATGCCTCCTAAAAAGAAAAAAATCAAACCAGTCTATTTGTAGCATTTCGTTGTTCTCGCTACCAGTTTCATAGATTCACACTTCCTAGCCCTGCCAGCTTAGCCATCTGGACTATATTTTTTTTAATATATATATATATATATATATATATATATATATATATATATATATATATATATATATATATATATATATATATATATATATTTTGTGGCTATCTAAATTCAAAAGTAAGTTTAAGCGTTGATATTTGGTAATCTCTAGTCAGTAGCCGTTTATTTATGGCGATGGGTCTAGGGGGTAAAACGAAAATGTAGACTAGTTCAGTTCACTGACATTACCACAAAAACCTTTGGGGAGCCTCGTAGCCAGGAGTCAATGGGTAATTTTGAATTTAATGAGTTTGGCTCCTGAACTGACCGATTCAAGCAAACCTCAATTTCATGTTCCTGGGTACGATATAATACTACGATAAGTGGTACAAAAAGCCACCGTTCTTTTTCACTTTTGTCAGTTACCTTTTCCATAATAACTATTCCAGACAACGGATTGACCCGATTTCTGATAACTTTATTTAACAGAATGTAACTCTAGCTAACCATTTTAGTATAAATGATATGTAGAATAGCTTAATTAGCGAGGATTTGTAATATCTAAAAGAAAAAGGGAGGTTAAAAATGTAACTTTATTTTTGAGTGAATCTAGTTCATTCTTATTGTTTCAAATTACAGTTTTCAATTTTGTTCTTTTCAAATGCTATTCGTTCAAACCAGTGGTAACATTGTCCATCAATTGTTTCTTTTCTGACTGGATTCAGGCTCCTGAATTTGAGGTTTAATTTTAAAAGATATGAATATAATAATACTGCTGCTACTAACAACTCACCAAAGCACCAAGCCAACGCAGCTACGCACGCCCTCCTCCATCCCAATATATTTATAGCCTCACTTTGCACCCTGGAAGTTCTCATTTCCCTTAAATATTTTCTTACGAAATCCTCCCACCTCAACCATAATAGCAACGCAGAAGTAAAGTTTGTCCCACTCAATCAAAAGTTACGCGCCTGAGAAAATTTGGCTGATTTTTGAATAAAGGGGGAAAGACCCCCTAAAAGTTACAGAACCTTACTTAAAATCACACCATCAGATTCAGCGTATCAGAGCACCCTTTTGTAGAGGTTTCAAGCTCCTATCTGCAAAATTGTGGAATTGTATATTTTTTGCCAGAAGAAAGATCACGGATGCGTGTTTATTTGTTTTTTGTTTTTTCCCCCGGGGTATCGTATCGGCCCAGCGGTCCTAGAATATCGTGAGAGGGCTCATTGGACGGAAATTAAAAGTTTTAGTGTCCTTTTTAAGTGACCAACAAAAATGGAGGGCAACGAGGCCCCCTCCCACGCTCTTTTTTTCCCAAATTCAGACGATCAAAATTTTGAGACAGCCATTTTGTTCCTCAGTGTTGAAAATATGATAACTATGTCTTCTAGGATGACTTAATCCCCAAAAGGTCCCGGGGGGAGGGCTGAAAGTTCTGAACTTTACCCTATGTTAACATGTAGTATTGGTTATTGGGAAATATACAGAGGTTTTCAGGGGGGATTTCATCTGGTAGAGGGGAGGGGTCGGGGGTTTTGTGGGAGGATCGTTCCATGGAGGAAGTTTTCATGGGGGAAGGAACATTGCTATGAAGGGGGTGCCGGATTTCCCAGCATTATTTAAAAAAAGATCAGATATTGGAAAAAAAAAGTTTTTCAACTGAAAGTAAGGAGCAACATCAAACTTAAAACGAGCAGAAAATATTACGTATATGATTGGGTTCGCCCTCTAGTCAATACCTCGCTCTTTAAGCCAAACATTTATTAGTACTTTCATAAGAGCTATTTATTCTAATTAACGGCCTTTGTGATTAAGGGGTCATTTTTAAAGAATTGGAACAAAATTCGAACTTTAGCGTAAAGAGCAAGGTATTGACTAGAGGGCGAACCTCCTAATATACGTATTGAAAATATATGAATATAGAAGTTCGTTACGTAAGTTAATTTGTAAATTGCGTATATTTATTACTAATAAAAACGTTCGTAAATAAAATTAAACAACTTTCGAGAAAGCCATTTAACTCAATAAAAGTAAAATTAATATGCAAATTTTGTTTTAATTATTCATGTACGGTGAGCCAAAATCAAAACCGGCATTAATTCAAAAACGTTCAAAAATTTCAGTTAAAAAAACTTATTTTTTTATTTAATCTTATATTAAAGCAAATTCCTAATCACAACAGAGGCGGTTCTAGGGGAGGGATAGAGGGGGCACTTGCCCTGAGCGCAGAAATTACATAAATCATATTTCTATGAGGAATAAAAAGGGGTAATAAAATCTAAAAGAAGTAGAAATAACATCGTTAGCTAATTTAACTTTAAAACGAAGAGAAATTACTCGGAAGAAAATAAATTAAATGTAAGACTAATATAAATTAAAAGGAACGACACAGTTAATTTCAAAACGAGCATAAATTAGATTGAATAATCAAACGAATAGAAGTTTCCTCAAACAAGATTAAGGCTACAGTCCCCTCAAAAATCCTAAGGGTTAGAGTGCCATAGGCACAACACTGAAAACGAGGGTTATCTCGAACTATGTTTCCCACGATTTTCCATTCATTTCGCAGCTCACTGTTTTTTAGTCTGATTTTATGTTGTATCAAACAGTTCGTGGTAACAAACTGTAAGTAAGGAGCGACCCGGCTCAATGGTAACCGAAACTCTAGAAAACGGGTTTTTGATACCAATAGATACATCAAAAGAATCAGATTTCAATGCTAAATTCAAGTATATAACTTTCACGAAGTTTAGTCCTACCCATCAAAAGTTACACGCCTGAGAGAATTTGGCTGATTTTCGAAAAAGGAGGAAAGACCCCGTAAAAGCTATAGAACCTTAATGAAAATCACACCATCATATTCAGCGTATTAGAGAACCCTACTGAAGAGGTTTCAAGCTCCTATCTACAAAAATGTCGAATTTTGCATTTTTTGCCTGAAGAAAGATCACGGATGCGTGTTTATTTGTTTTTCTGGTTTTTTTTCAGGGGTGATCGTATCGACCCAGTGGTCTTAGAATATCGTGGGAGGACTCATTGGAAAGAAAATTAAAAGTTCTAGTGCCATTTTTAAGGGACCAAAAAATGGAGGGCAACTAGACCCCCTCCCACGCTCATTTTTTTCCCAAAGTCACCTGATCAAAATTTTAAGATAGCCATTTTGTTCAGCATGGTTGAAAATATGATATCTATGTCCTTTAGGATGACTTAATCCCCCGGAGTCCCCGGGGAGAGGGCTGAAAGTTATGAACTTTACCCAATGTTAACATATAGTATTGGTTATTAGGAAGTATGCAGAGTTTTCAGAGGGATTTTTTATGGTAGTAGGGGGGTGGATGGGTCGGATGTTATGTGGGAAGATCTTTCCATGAAAGACGTTTTCATGGGGGAAGGGACACTGCTATGAAGGGGGCGCCGGATTTTCCAGCATTATTAAAAAAAAAGTCAGAAATTAAATATAAAAAAAAACAAGTTCTCCAACTGAAAATAAGGAGTAACATCAAAACTTAAAACGAACAGAAAATATTACGTGTATGATTGGGTTCACCCCCTAGTCAATACCTCGCTCTTTAAGCCAAAGATAAAGAATTGGAACAAAATTCGAACTTTAGCTTAAAGAGCGAGGTATTGATTAGGGGGCGAGGCCCCTAACATACGTATTAAAAATCTATGGATATAGAAGTTCGTTACGTATGATAATTCGTAAGTTACTTATATTTGTTACTAATAAAAACGTTCGTAAATAAAATTAAACAACTTTCGAGAAAGCCATTTAACCAAATAAAAGTGAAATTAATATGCAAATTTTGTTTTAATTATTCATGTACGGTGAGCCGAAATCAAAACCTGTATTAGTTCAAAAACGTTCAAAAATTAAATAAAAAAAAACAGGTTTTTTTACTGAAAGTAAAGAACGACGTTAAAACTTAAAACGAACAGAAATTATTCCGTATATGAAAGGGGCTGTCCCCTCCTCAACGCCTTGCTCTTTACGCTAAATTTTGACTTTCTCAAAACTATTATTTTTTTTTAAAAAATAAAAAACTTTAGCGTAAAGAGCGAGGCATTGAGGAGGGGACAGCCCCTTTCATATACGGAATAGTTTCTGTTCGTTTTAAGTTTTAACGTCGTTCCTTACTTTCAGTTAAAAAAATCTTGTTTTTTTATTTAATATATATGAAGGAACCAATTCTAAAATAATACTTAAAAATGATATAGTATAAGTGGTTTCAAGTCTCTCTGGGAATGGAATAAACGAGTTTTATTTAGAAATGGCTAAAACAGCTTACTCTATTTCAGATGTTGGTCGAATGCCATGAATTAAGATTCAAACAGATGGAAGCACAGGAGCTCTTATCTAAAATGAGCAAAGAAACCTTGTCAGGTCAATCAGAGCCATTAGAAAATGGAACATCCTGTCTGAATGGTATAACCACAATGACAAGTGAAGGGCTAATTTTGGATCTTGAGACAGGTCGAGTCAGTCTCTCTGTTGATCTTGGACTGCTTGGGATGATGAATGACAATAAGCATGGCTCTTGAAAAGCTTATCTTTGAATAATAACTGCTAGAAAATGATCTTGAACATTTGGAAAAGGTTATTATAGTTGACAAATGAAAAAAAAATCAAACAGAAAAACATATATCCGACAGAAACGACAAATTCCTTTTTTTACCAAACGCAGGGGAAAAGAACAAAAAGCCTTTTTCTTATTGATGCAATTACACATGCATGCACTTGAATAAGGAAATACCCTTAGATATTCAACGAAAAGCACCCAAAAACATACACAAGACCCACAGAAGAGGGGAAGGAAAAGGTCGTGATTAATAATTGCTAATTTAGAACAAAAGGAAGTTGTGGCAACCAAAAGATGTAGCATATGCATAAAAGAATGCCACATTTATGAAAAAAAAAAAATAAAGCTATGTTATCAGTAAGGACCTATCAGACAAATGCCAACAGTCTATAGGGCCTATGTGTTTTGGAACTGTGTAGTGTATCATAGTGTATGCTAGCATATGCTTGTAGTTAGTTCAGTTTATTTTAATTTAAACTTGATTATTCATCGTGATTTGTATTTGTTTATGTCATAATATTGAACCAAATCATATTCTTGGCCCAGTTCATAGCATCAGTGGCGTAGTACAGCACCCCCGTAGCCCCCTCCCCCCCTACCCCGGGGGGAAGGGGTAGGGGGGTCGTCTCTGTTTGTGTGTCGTCACTGTGAGTGTGTCGTCTCTGTATGTGTGTTTCATCTCTGTGTGTGTGTCGTCTCTGTGTTTGTGTCGTCTCTGTGTGTGAGACGTCTCTGTGTTTATGTCGTATCTGTGTAAGTGTCGTCTCTGTGTAGATATTTAATACCACTATTGGTGTAGTAAATATCTCCACTTCTCCCAACCCCCACGCCCAGCAAAGGATGCTCAATCTCATAATTAAACCAATAAAATAAAAGTCCAAAATAGGGATAAAATCCTTTTTAATAGACAGTGTATAGAAAATTCACAAAAAATACCAGATATTTCGGTCACATTTACAGTGACTGTCATCAGTAGTAAAACGGTTTTACTACTTACATCAGTTTTACTACTGATGACGGTCACTGTATATGTGACCAAAATATCTGGTATTTTTTGCGAATTTTCTATACACTGTCTATTAAAAAGGATTTATCCCTATTTTGGACTTTTATTTTATCGTCATGGAAAGGCAGTGTGGTCTCCGAAAATATCTTCGTAATTAAACCAAGCTCCATTCTAATAGCCCCGGGTATCGCGCTATTCATTTGCTCGTAATTTTGAATAGACTTTGACTCTGTAAGGTTTAATTTGTTGTACTTATCTTTTAATATACGTAATTTATTGAAATATTATTTATGATTTTTTATTAAATTGATTTGCTTGTGGGTTCGCCAATTTACATAAATAAATAGCATTGATATCAGCGGGCCAAATAAAGCCAAAACAAAAATTACAGGCACCGCAATAGTTCTGTCTAGGTAAAGTTACAGGATAAGTCAAAGTATTACCACAGATGTGTAACATTATATTGTAACATATTCCACACATTTAAGTAGCGACAGTATTTCAAATTTGAAAGTATTCGAAAAAATGAAGTTCGAATTATTTACTTATCTTTTGGGCATTGTTTGACAAAGAATTTCGAGAAAATCTGAACAGTTCTTTGCATTATTGCGGCAGAAATCTTAAATTAATTAAACATTGCCAGGGATGTCAATTGGAAGGGATATTGACTCTTATGTTTTGAAAATAACTTTCTTCTTTTTATCTTTGTTAAAAAAAGCGAATTCCATAAAAATTATACAAAAGTTTTTCTTGTGTAAATCGGGTTATAGGGGGTATACATTTCCGGAGGGGAGGGGGATACACTGAATATCATTTTGATGTCTATATGTCCCTTTACAAGCAAAGCTTAGTCTCCCATAGTCCCAGTGCTGCATGATAAAACTAATAACAATTTAAACAGAGAATGGGTTGGTGCTGCTTATACATACACAAAAAATTTCTAAATTGTGAGAAAATATACATCTGTTGTTTAAATTCACTATATTCTATTCTCAGCAGACATTTCGTACAGCATGCTGATGCAGAGATAAATGTCTCACAAGTAGCCCTGGGGCTGTGTGAAATGCGACTAAATTCAGTCATAATTCTTAGCATATTCATGTAAATTTTTTTCAGCTGGTTAAAAAAAAATATTTAGAAAAGTGAAAATAGCAAGAAGTCACCATGGTATTATACGTAGAGGCAGTTCTACATTTATGGGTTAGTATATGAAACGTAAGGAATAGGACGTCATCATAGCTTATTAAGCATTTCAAAAACATATATGAAAATCGGAGCTTCAATTAAATATTGGAAATAAAAATAAAAACAAATTAAATAATTCCTGGAGCGGATCCCCCTCTACCAAATTACATGACCAAACTACAACCTTTTTGACCTATTTAGTTGTAGTATGGATATCATATTTCGTTTTCATTCCCGAAATTATACTGAAAGTATATCTACTAGACCCCGGCACCTCGCCGATAAGGGGAGGCAGGCGGCGGCGGGGCCAAAAATAGCAGTGGTGGCGTGCCGTCGGTGAGCCGCCAATATTTTTCGCCCCGCCGCCAGTGATATGTTGGTGGTGCACCGCCGGCGTCATCAATTTTGACCAAAAACATTAATGTTTTCATCAGTCGTTCTCAAATCCCAGCTTGAATTTACAACAGATTCGGGCCTATTCATGAGTTAAAAACTCCGCAAGTCGCTGGCTGAACGCTGGTCTTCTTCGTTATTCATTAAGAGAAGTAGAAATCTTAAAACAAAATGGCTGTGGCGCTTCAGAACCATTGCATAATAGTTGAAATAATAGATAATAGATTTGCCGTGGCATTCAATGAGATCCAAGGAATTTAGTTAAAAAGGGAGCACACACAAAAGCCAAATTAGGCCAGTAGTCTATGAAAAATCCAAAAATATCCAAGACGACGAACAAGTCCCAATGGGGGCCCTGGGTCTATCAAAATATTTCTATGGATTCCCAGAGAATTTGATATCATTTTCTTCCTTCTCCGTTTTAAATGAAAAAAATAATTAGCTTTTTGACATCCCTGCTTTCACCATCAGATTCAGCGTATCAGATGACCCTGATGTAGAGATTTAAAGCTCCTATGTGCAAAAAAGGAGAATTTTGTATTTTTTCTGCCAGAAGAAAGATCACGGATGCGTGTTTATTTTTTTGTTTTTTTTTCTTCCCAGGGGTGATCGTATCGACCCTGTGGTCCTAAAATATCGCAAGTGGGCTTATTCGAACGGAAATCTAAAGTTCTAGTGCCCTTTTTAAATGACCAAAGAAATTGGAGGGCGTTTAGGCCCCCTCCAATGCTCATATTTCCAAAATGTTCAAATTTTTACATTATTACATAATCTATAAGTCTAAAAATTTATTATTAATAAAAAATTTAATCGTGATAAAGGTATAATGTTTAATAACTTAGACTGTAGAATTCGAAAACACACAAAAGTTAGTAAATTATCTATATTTTGCTTTATTTCCACTTCTATTAGTCTTTAAATTTATTATTCATTCAAAATTAAAAATATCTTAATTTTTTATTATTCATATATGTGCCTTTATTTTTAGTAACAACACACCAGTTAGAAAAATTCAAAATGTTACTTTATTACCAATGAAATACGTAAATAAATTTAGTATTAATACAAAATTACTAATATCTAATTGTAAAAATTTGTTATATTTTACATACTGTTGCGAAAACAACAAAACGTTAAAAAAAATTCCAAATTTTACTTTATTAAAAATTAAATATTTATATAAACTTATTGTTAGTAAAAATTTTCAGCTATCTAAGTGTAAATATGATTTTTATATGTTACATAATATTTAGATAAAACAAAAAAGTTAGAAAAAATTCAATTTTTTCATTTATTAAATATTCATTTCTTCAATAATCTTAGTATAACTAAAAATTTACATATAGATCAATTTAAATTTTTTTAATTATGTGCCATTAAATTGAGAAAACACACAAAAGTTAGAAAAAATTCAAAATGTTACTTTAGTACAAATTCATTACGTCTAAAAATTTAGAATACATAAACATTTTCTAATAGCTAAGAGTAAATGTTTCTTTTAAGATGCATAATATTGAGAAACCACACAAAAGTTAGAAAAAATGCAATATGTTACTTTATTACAAATGAAATACGTCTAAAAATTTATAATTAATACACATTTACTAATATATAATGGTAAAAGTTTTATATAATTTCCATACTATTTAGAAAACACACAAAATTTAGAAAAAATTAAATATTTAAATTTATTAAAAATGCTATTCGGAAATAAATTTAGTATTAATAAAAAATTAAAAATATATAAAGGGTTAATTTTTTATTTATGAACCTTTAAATTGTGTAAACACACAAAAGTTAGAAAAAATGCAAAATGTTAATTTATTAAAAATTCATTACGTCAAAAAATTTATAATAAAATAAAAATTAAATAATTCTAAAGAGAAATTTTTTTATTAAATAAGAATAAAATTGTAAAAACACACAAAAGTTATACGAATTGAAATATGATTACGACTACAATATGCAATATGGCTCTAATTTACTAACACATAGTTACCGGATCAAAATTTTGAAATAGCCCTTTTGTTCAGCATAGTCGAAACATCTAATAACTATGTCTTTAGGCGTAAAATGAGCCGCCACAGTCTTTGGGAGAAGGGCTGCCAGCAGTGAACTTTGCCCATTGTTTACGTATAGTATTTGCGGTTGGGAAGTATACAGCCATTTTATTGGAGGGGGGGGGGGGTTATGTGCTTTGGGGTGGATTTCTAGGAGAGAATCTTCGTTTGGGAGGAAAATTTCTGGTGAGTGAATATTCAAGGGGAACGAAATTCTACAAGGGGAACGAAATTCTATTCAAGGGGAACGAAAGAATACGTACGAAATTCTTTTTAATTGTCTTAAATTCTCTTTGATAATTTTTTTATATGGGGGTGTTCCGAGGAATTATTCAGGGACTTTTTTCCGCGCGATTTGTTTTCTGAGAAATAATCTCCCCAAAGGGGGCATTTCTGGATTGATCGAGAAACCGATCATAGATTTAAGTCTTATTCCAATAAAAAAATGCTAACAGAATTTTTCAGGGTGAATCGTTCACAAGCAATTTTACAGAGAGGGAAGGGGGATTCTCAGCGAGGAAGGAACTATCTGGGGGGAATTTGACGGGGGGGATGCCCTTTACCTTGGATAAAATTTCCACAGGGGAGTTTTACGTGAGGGGGAGGGGTATATTTGATAGAGGGTGAGCCAGATTTACCGGCATTATTTGAAAAACGTACAGAAGTTATGCCATACATGAAGGGTTGCCTCCCCCCTCGATACCTTATTCTTTACGCTAAAGTTTGACTGTTTACTAAAATTAAAGTACAGGGGCTGTTTAATTAGAATAGGAAGGTTTTTAAAAAGTGCTAACAGCTTTAGCGTTAAGAGAAAGGTATTGAGGAGGGGACGATATCCAGAATAAATCCGCAAAAATTAATATGCAAATTGTGTTTTAATTTTTCATGCACGGTGAGCCAAAATCGAACCTGCATTAGTTGAAAAACATTCAGAAATTAGATAAAAAAAAACACTGAAAGTAATGAGTGACATTAAGACTTAAAACGAAAAGCAATTATTCCGTGTATGAAAGGGGCTCTCCCCTCGTCAGTACCTCGCTCTTTACGCTAAAGTTTGACTCTTTTTCATCACTCTACTTTTTAAACCAATAAAAAACTTTAGCGCAAAGAGCGAGGCGTTGAGGAGGGAACAGTCCCTTTCATATACAAAATAATTGCTGTTCGTTTTAAGTTTTAATGTCGCTCCTTACTTTCAGCTTAAAAAACTTTTATTTTTTTATTTTATAAAGACGATACTTTTGCCAACATATGAAGAACCGTGTATATTTCAATTTTATCTGTCTGTTATATATGTAAAGTAACACAAGATACGAAAAATTAACGGACCAGAGAGTATTGGAGAATTATGTTAAACACAGTAATAATTGGCAGGGATAGTCACGAGTGATAAATCACTATGGGTGGCAACGGGATTGGGTGATTCTCGGGGATCCGGGGAGCCAATTTTTTTTTGCGGGTGCCACATAGATTTTCGCAGAAATCCTCGAAAATTCCGGGATAGTGCAAGCCCTGCTTGATTCCTATTGAGGAAAATCGAAATACTTAACCACACGAGAAAAGAAAAGCTCTGACTTTGCGGCTGACGCAATAAAGAATTGCCGCAAATTTAATTCAAAGTCAGCCGAATGCCACCGTCTTGGCCAGTTAAGGGTTCGCCGACGCCGTTGCGATATTTCATTGGCGGTCAACCGGACCTCTTGTTGGCAGTGTTAGGTCAAGGCACCGGCGTGGCGCCGGGGTTTAATGTCTACCTTCTTATTCTTTAATCATTCCATTTCTGTCTTGTTTGCAGATGTAGAGGGTGTATTCATTTCCACTTTTGAAGGTTTTAAAACAAGAAAATCTAATCTTAAACTGATAGATAAAGAAGTAAAAGTGCCTTATAGTAGGGAGCCACGTATTACTCTGACGAGAACACATGTGCTGCCATCTATAATTGAGTCTAACGCTGACGGGATATAATTTATTCAAGGATTATTGATCCACTAACGGGTGACACCGAGGGGAACTAGATTTCTGAGAAATTGATTTGCATAATCGGCGGGGAATTATTGATCAACGAAGGGGAAATAAGAAACAATATTGCTTCTTTGATCTTTAGGTCTGAGGGATAAATGGTCTTTAGTGAAATAGATAAATTAATATTCTATTTTTAAATATGGCTTCTCTGGTCATTAGGCTTAGTGATAAATTCTGGAATTAATATTCTATCGAAACCTTAATAGTGTAGCTAGGAACACCTATGAGATGAAGACAGATTGAATATATTTTACGCGGGAAATGGTTTGCTAGGAATTTCAATTGTGACAGCGCAGGGATGCCAAAACAAAAGGAACACGCAGAAATTCCTTTTAGGGGATTATTTGGGCGAAACCGTTTGAGACATTTTAGAAGATGATTTGGGGTGAAACTCTGTGGTCGTTATAATACACAAGTTCCATTTGACAAGTGTTGTGAGGTCCCATACCCCAACCCCAGAGTGCCCTCATCCCCCCGGGCCCCCAAAGGGCCCCCTTAGCCCCCGAGCCACCAAAGTCCCTCCGGGCCCCCAAAGGGCCCCTGGGCCCCAAATGCCCCCCAGGCTCCAAATGCCCCCGGGCCCCCAAAGGCCCCCGGGCCCCCAAAGGTCCTCTGGTCCCCCAGAGGCACCCAAAGTCCCCCCGGGACCCCAAAGGCCCCCAGGGCCCCTGGGCCCCCCAAAGGGCCCCTAGGACCCCCAAAGGGCCCCCCTACCTAGTTTAGAGTTTTAGTTTGATATTAGCTTACAGTTTTAGTTAGAGTTATCGTTTAGTTTAGTTGTAGTTCAGAGTCTAGAGTTTCAAGTTGAACTCTCAGCACTTAGAGTTTTAGTAAGAGTTATATTTTATTTTGGTTTTAGTTAAGTGTTTTTTGGACTCGTAGTTTAGTTTTAGCTAAACGTTCTAGTTTAGACTTATACCCCAGAGTCTTAGCTTAGAGTTTTTCATTGCACTTTTAGTTTAGTTTAGTATTAGTTAAGGGTTTTTGTTTAGAGTTGTAGTTTCGTTTTAGTTAAGAGTTTTAGTTTAGAGTTGTAGCTTAGTTTTAGCTAATAGTTTTAGTTTAAAGTTTAGTGTTTTGGTTTAGAGCTTTAGATTAGAGTTTTAGTTAGAGTTATAGTTTAGTTTAATTTTAGTTAAGAGTTTTAGTTTATATTTTAGAGTTTTAGTTTATAATTTAGAGTTTTAGTTAGAGTTATACTTTAGTTTAATTTTTGTCAAGAGTTTTAGTTCAGATTTATAGTTTAGTTTTAGTTAAGAGTTTTAATTTAGAGTTTCAGTTTGGTATTAGCTTACATTTTTAGTTAGATTTATAGTAGTTAAGAGTTTTACTTTAGAGTTTAGAGTTTTACTTTAGAGTGTTAGCTTAGAGTTTTAGTTAGAGTTATAGTTTAGTTTAGTTTGGTTAAGAGTTTTGTTTAGAGTTTAGAGTCTTAGCTTAGAGTTTTAGTTAGAGTTTAGAGTTTTAGTTTAGAGTCTTAGCTTAGGGTTTAATTAGAGTTATAGTTTAGTTTAATTTTTGTTAAAAGTTTTAGTTTAGAGTTATAGTTTAGTTTCAGTTAAGAGTTTTAGTTTAGAGTTTCAGTTTGGTATTGGCTTACAGTTTTAGTTAGAGTTATAGTGGTTAAGAGTTTTAGTTTAGAGTTTGGAGTTTTAGTTTAGAGTCTTAGCTTAGAGTTTTAGTTAAGAGTTTTTGGTTTAGAGTTTAGAGTCTTAGCTTAGAGTTTTAGTTTAAAGTCTTAGCTTAGAGTTTTTGTTCTATTTGTAGTTTAGTTTAGTTTTAGTTCAGAGTTTTAGTTTAAAGTCCTAACTTAGAGTTTTAGTTAGAGTTTAGAGTTTTAGTTTAGTTTTAGTTAGGAGCTTTAGTTTAGATCTCTAGTTTAGTTTTACTTAAGAGTTTAGTTTAGAGTTTATAGTTTTAGTTTACAGTTTTACTTTAGAGTTTTAGTTTAGTTTTAGTTAAGAGTTTTAGTTTAGATATTGGAATTTTAGTTTTGAGTCTTAGCTTATAGTTAGAGTTATAGTTTAGTTTATTTTTAGTTAAGAATTTCAGTTTAGAGGTGTTGTTTAGTTTTAGATAATAGTTTTAGTTTATAGTTTAGAGTTTTCGTTGTACTTTTAGTTTAGTTTAGTTTTAGATAAGAGTTTTAGTTTAAAGTTTCAGTTTGGTATTACCTTACAGTTTTTGTTTAGAGTTTAGAGTCTTAGCTTAGAGTTTTTCTTAGAGTTATAGTTTAGTTTAGTTTTAGTTAATAATTTTAGTTTAGAGGTGTTGTTTAGTTTTAAATAAGAGTTTTAGTTTAGTTTTAGTTTAGAGTTTTAATTTAGAGTGTTAGCTTAGAATTTTAGTTAGAGTTATAGTTTCGTTTAGTTTTAGTTTAGAGTCTACAGTTTTAATTTAGACTGTTAGCTTAGAGTTTTAGTTAGAGTTATAGTTTACTTTGGACTTGTAGTTTAGTTTTATCTAAACGTTTTAGCTTATAGTTTTAGACTAGAGTTATAGCTTAGAGTTTTTTCACTTCATTTTTATTTTAGTTTATTCTTAGATAAGACTTTTATCTTAGACTTTCAGTTTTGGTACAACTTACAGTTTAAGCTAGAGTTATATTAGTTAAATTTTTTTTTATAGAGTTTAGAGCTTTAGTTTAGAGTCTTAGCTTAGAGTATTAGTTAGAATTATAGTTTAGCTTAGTTTGAGTTCAGAGTTTTTGTTTAGAGTTTAGAGTCCTAGCTTGGAGTTTTAGTTCTATTTATTGTTTACTTTAGTTTTACTTGAGAATTTAGGGTTTTAGTTTAGAGTCTTAGCTTAGAGTTTTACTTAGAGCTATAGTTTAGCTTAGTTTTAGTTAGAAATTTTAGTTTAGATGTGTTGTTTAGCTTTAGATAAGAGTTTTATTTTAGAGTTTAGAGATTTAGCTAGAGTTATAGTTTAGTTTTAGTTTAGAGTCTACAGTTTTAATTTAGAGTGTTGTCTTAGAGTTTTAGTTAGAGTTATAGTTTACTTTAGTTTTAGTTAAGAGTTTTAGTTAAGACCTATAGTTTAGTTTTAGTTAAACGTTTTAGTTTAGAGTTGTAGTTTAGTTTTAGTTAAGAGTTTTAGTTTAGAGTTGTTGTTTAGTTTTAGTTAATAGTTTTAGTTTAGAGGTGTTGTGTAGTTCTAGATAAGAGTTTTAGTTTAGAGTTGTTGTTTAGTTTTAGATATGAGTTTTAGTTTAGAGTTTTAGTTTGATATTAGCTTACAGTTGTAGTTAGAGTTATAGTTTGGTTTAGCTGTAGTTCAGAGTCTAGAGTTTCAAGCTAAAATCTCAACACTTAGAGTTCTAGTTAGAGTTATATTTTATTTTAGTTTTTGTTAAGTGTTTTTGGACTTGTAGTTTAGTTTTAACTAAACATTTAGCTTAGAGTTTTAGACTAGAGTCATAGCTTAGAGTTTTTTCATTGCACTTTTAGTTTAGTTTAGTTTTAGATAAGAGTTTTAGTTTAGAGGTTCAGTATGGTATTAGCTTACAGTTTTAGTTAGAGTTATAGTAGTTAAGAGTTTATATTTGGAGTTTAGAGTTTTAGTTTAGAGTCTTATCTGAGAGTTTTAGTTAGAGCTATAGTTTAGTTTACTTTTAGTTAAGAGTTTTATTTTAGGGTTTACAGTCTACACCCTAGATGAAAAAAATACCTTTAGTTTGATGATTTTTTTTTCTCAAGAAAAATACCTTTGAAATTTTGAGAAATGTCTTTTTGCATCTTTATACGGAGAATGGAACAAAATACTTGCTTCCTCCCTGTTCCCGATTGGGTGCCCTTGGTTTATACTCCGATCATTAAAAATTGGTTATCGGTAATATAATCGAAAAATCTGCTTTTTCTTTTTAATTTTTTCTCCTTGTCGGTCCAAAACCCTAGTTTTTCCCCAAAAAAATTAGAAACTGTTTTTTCTTTTTACTCTAGTTGAGCTAGTATAACTACTGGGACCCAAGCAACAATTTTGAAAATGACGTTTTTATAATTCCATGGAAAAAATGTGTCCCACTTCTCACAAATTTTGATAAGCATCGGTCTTGCTGCTTCTTAAAAATAAAGAGGCAGTTGTTAATTAAACGGAACACACCCAAGAAGTAAAGTTATGTTAATCCTAATGAAATACGCCAAAATATGATGAAAATATCATACTTTAGTTTATATAATAATATAATTTGGACTATATATTTGCACATTAGGGAGGTGTGGGGGTAAAGTAACCTAACCTCACCCCCCCCCCCCTAATGCGCAAATATATAGCCCAAGTTATACAAGTCCAATCCATTCTGTCACCCGTTATTTGTCTTTGTGGCTATGAAGCTGGTTTTCATGAATTGCACATTACGCTTGTTATTCTTAGAAAATTATCCTTAGCATGCATTCATCCCAAGACCTATCCTCAGGGGCTGCGTGGGTCATGTTAAATCTAAAGGTATAGTTTCGGAACCGTTCACCTATGCTAAACAAAATGGCTATCTCAAAGTTTTGATCGAACAATTTTTTGGGGGAAAGGACGTGAGAGGGGGGGCTACTAGCCGTCCGATCTATTTGGTCTAATAAAAGGGACACCGAAAATTTTAATTTCCGTTCAAATGAGCCCTCTCCCGATGTTCTAGAACCGTTGGTTCGATAAGATTACCCTGGGAAAAAAGGAAATTAACACACATCCGTGATTTTTCTTCTGGATAATAATACACAATACAATACTTTTGCACATAGGGGCTTCAAACCTCTACAGTAGGGTTTTCTGATACGCCGAATCTAACTGTTTGATTTTAATTAAAAATACTTTCACTTTTATCGGGTGTTTCGTCCCTGTGTCAGAAATCAGGCAAATTTTCGTAGTTTTTTCGCCTTGTATTTATAATTCTAAGCTTAATGAATCTTATATTTTTGGAATTAGCATCATAAGCTGATGATATATTGGTTGATGTCAAAATTATTTATCTGTAAATTCGGTTACTATTGAGCCTTGTAGCTCTTCTTAGAGCTCGTTACCGCAAACTGTTTGATATATTAGCACAAAAATTGAAAAACTAAAAGAATAGGACAATATATACGTTTATTCGGTGTTTCAATTACAAATAAAAGAATTTGGAGAAGTATTAGAGTTCTGATTATATATTATAAGTAGAAATTAAAATCATTAGACCATTCCCAGAGTAGATACATCCCCTCTTACTCCCGACTGTCTTCAATTATCAAACTACAATCGATTTAATCTATCTGTTTATATTACAAATCTTATTATCAAAAGCTCTAAGCCCTATTTTATTTTACAATGATTTCTTTTTTTTAGAAAACTATATTTAATGTATATACTACCTACCATCTTATTTTTCAATTACTCCATTTCTGTTCTATTTGCAAATGTAGAGGGTGTATTCATGTTCACCGTTCACTCCACTTTCAAAGGTTTTAACACAAGACAGTCTAATTTAGAACTGATATATTACAGGGAAGAAAAAAAAACATAAGTAAGAAGACAAAAATTCGACCTGGGCAAACATCATAAAATAGGAAGTATAGAACATTTTTGTAATTTTGCGATTAACCACGTCACCTATTATCTTAATGATAATATTCTGGGGTCATATCTGATATAAACGTACGATGGGAAATCGGAAGATTCAAAGGTTGTACACTTGCACAAATGCACCTACGGAACTTAGTGGGAACTATAGTAAATCACTATTTTGTGTTTTTTTATTGGTTAGCATATTTCATGATTTATTCGATTGAATCATGAATCTACACGCTAATTGTGAAAAATCACTAGATGCAGGAAAAAATCATTAGTTTTAGAACGAAAATCACTATAAATCACTAGGCAACATAAGAAATCTAAAAATAGTGATAAATCATTAGGGGTGTCAACCCTGTAAAGACTGGTGGAAAATCTCTAGAAATCCCCTTTTTCAATACCAAAATTCCTAAAAATTTCCTCATTTTCTGACTTCTTTCCAAGTCACAAGGAAAGCCTTGTTATGCTGACTTTTAATAGCATTCATTCAAAACGTCTTATTTTTCAACTCAAGACCTTTTACTTGGACCAAAATATATTATTTTTATATCCTCAATTAAAACAATGTTTTGTATTTATTGACTAGTTAAGTTTGTTTATGACTTATAGATTCCAGTGCCAGATCTCAAATTCTGGACATATGAATATATTTTATTTATTTGTTTTTCTTTGCCATTATTTTATCCTTTTCTACTACTTTTTTGCAACACCCTCGTTTATATTTGAATTGGTACGAAGGATTAGTATGAATGATATCCAACCGGTTGCTTTTGCAAACATTTTTTGTTTTGACTTTTTTCATATTGAATTGTGTTAGTCCATAAAAATGTCTGAAAAAAAGAAACATTTATCTGTCAAAAGACGACTGAAAATATGAGATTTAAGGATTGAAAATTGCTTAAAATTTACTTTGAGTAATACAGAAAAGGTAATATATAAAACAATACTTAAGTATTTTTCACTTTCTTGTAGTATGGTCCAGTAAGGCCAAATAGATTAAGTAAGAAAAATAAATTTCAAATTTGTTTTCTGTTACTCATCACCAATCAGAGTGATTAATTGGTTGTTTCAATAGGTCAGTGGATATGGTGGTCAAAATAAATAAATATTTTTTTTATTTGGTCGTTTTTGGTAATTTTGGCTATAAGCATGGGCGTTGGGAGGGGGTTGGGGCAAGGGGGGCCGCGGCCCCCCTAGACCTTCAAATTTACATTAGATATGGCTGAAAAAGCAGATGGTTTGGAAAAAGCAGTTGATAAAACTCCATCACACTCTCGACTGCCCCCCCTAGACAATATCTGCCCCCCCCCCTAAACAATATGCTGCCTACGCCCATGGCTATAAGTGCACACTGATTATCACACCAATGTGAAAACTCCATTAGTTGCCTCAGACTCATATTAAGGTTATATTGAAAATAAAAAATCAGGAAAAATCAATTTTTAGTCAGAATCAGATTCAACCCCTTGGTCCTTTTTCCCGATATTAGCTGAAGCCTTGACTCTTATCGTGTGCAGCAGTAGCTGCTCATCTTCACGAATGTTTGGGACACTTTCTTGGGTTCGCTTCATACCATATTTTGTTCTAAGAATTCCACGTAACGTTTCCGTTTTAAGCTTGTTCCGTCTGTCCGTCCTTATGATTTTCACTGCACTAGAAAACCTTTTGACGACAACGTTGGAGAAAGGAAGAGGAAGCACAAATATAATTGCCAATTTTAGATTTGCGTATAGCTCGGTTCCGGAGGCGTTTTTTTTCAATAAGAGTTTTAGTTTAGAGTTACAGTTTGGTATTAGCTTACAGTTTTAGTTAGAGTTATTGTAGTTAAGAGTTTTAGTTTAGAGTTTTAGTTAGAGTTATTGTTTAGTTTAGTTTTAATTCAGAGTTTTAGTTTTGAGTCTTAGCTTAGAGTTTTAGTTAGAGTTATAGTTTAGTTTAGTTTTAGTTAAGAATTTTATTTTAGAGTTGTTGTTTAGTTTTAGATAAGAGTTTTAGTTTACAGTTTAGAGTTTTAGTTTGAGTTTTACTTTAGTTTTAGCTTAGGGTCTAGACTTTTAATTTAGAATGTTAACTTAGAGTTTTAGTTAGAGTTATAGTTTACTTTAGTTTTAGTTTAGAGTTATAGTTTAGTTTAGTTTTAATTAGGAGCATTAGTTTAGATCTCTAGTTAAGTTTTACTTAAGATTTTTGGTTTAGAGTTTATAGTTTTAGTTTACAATTTTACTTTAGAGTGTTAGTTAGAGTTATAGTTTTAGTTCAGTTTTAGTTAAGAGCTTTAGTTTAGATATTGGAATTTAGTTTTAAGTCATAGCTTAGCGTTTTAGTTAGAGTTATAGTTTAATTTGGTTTTAATTCAGAGTTTTAGTTTCGAGTCTTAGCTTAGAGTTTTAGTTAGAGTTATAGTTTAGTTTAGGTTTAGTTAAGAATTTTAGTTTAGAGGTGTTGTTTAGTTTTAGATAAGAGTTTCAGTTTAGAGTTTGGAGTTTTAGTTAGAGTTATAGTGTAGTTTAGTTCTAGTTCAGGGTTTAGAATTTTAATTTAGAGTGTTAGCTTTGGGCTTTAGTTAGGGTTATAGTTTACTTTATATTCAATTAAGAGTTTTAGTTTATACTTATAGTTTAGTTTTAGTTAAGAGTTTTATTTTAGAGTTGTAGTTTAGTTTTAGTAAAGAGTTTTCTTTTAGAGTTGTAGTTTAGTTTTAGTTAAGAGTTTTAGTTTAGAGTTTTAAAACTCTTCAGTAAAACTAAACTAGAGATCTAAACTAATGCTCCTAACTAAACTAAACTAAACTATAACTCTAAACTAAAACTAAAGTAAACTATAAATCTAACTAAAACTCTAAGCTAACACTCTAAATTAAAACTCTAGACTCTAAACTAAAACTAATATAAAAATCAAACTAAAACTCTAAACTCTAAACTAAAACTCTTATCTAAAACTAAACAACACCTCTAAACTAAGATTCTTAACTGAAACTAAACTAAACTATAACTCTAACTAAAATTCTAAACTAAGACTCAGAACTAAAACTCTGAATTAAAACTAAACTAAACTATAACTCTAACTAAAACTCAAAGGAAAGACTCTAAACTAAAACTCTAAACTCTAAACTAAAACTCTAAACTAAAACTCTTAACTACTATAACTCTAACTAAAACTGTTAGCTAATATCAAACTAAAACTCTATTACTAGCAGTTTGTAACAGTTGCTAACAATTGTATTAGCTAACAGTTTTAGTTAGAGTTATACTACAAGAATTTGAAAAATAATTAAGTATTGTTTTATATTTTACCTTTTCTGTATTACTCAAAATACATTTTAAGCAATTTTCAATCCTTAAATCTCATATCTTCAGTCGTCTTTTGACAGATAAATTTTTCCTTTTTTCAGACATTTTTATGGACTAACACAATTCAATATGAAAAAAGTCAAAACAAAAAAATGTTTGCAAAAGCAACCGGTTGGATATCATTCATACTAATCCTTCGTACCAATTCAAATATAAACGAGGGTGTTGCAAAAAAGTAATAGAAAAGGATAAAATAATGGCAAAGAAAAACAAATAAATAAAATATATTCATATGTCCAGAATTTGAGATCTGGCACTGGAATCTATAAGTCATAACCAAACTTAACTAGTCAATAAATACAAAACATTGTTTTAAATGAGGATATAAAAATAATATATTTTGGTACAAGTAAAAGGTCTTGAGTTGAAAAATAAGACGTTTTGAACGAATGCTATTAAAAGTCAGCATAACAAGGCTTTCCTTGTGACTTGGAAAGAAGTCAGAAAATGAGGAAATCTTTAGGAATTTTGGTATTGAAAAAGGGGATTTCTAGAGATTTTCCACCAGTCTTACAGGGTTGACACCCCTAGTGATTTATCACTATTTTTAGATTTCTTATGTTGCCTAGTGATTTATAGTGGTTTTTGTTCTAAAATTAATGTTTTTTTTGAATCTAGTGATTTCTCAATATATAGAACGTAGATTCAAGTTTCAGTTGGATATAATATACAGGAAGCTAACCAATAAAAAAAAACACAAAAATAGTGATACACTATAGTTCCTAATATGTTCCAGATTAGCATTTATGCAAATAAACGACCTTTGAAAACTCCAATTTCCTACCATATGTTCATACCAGATATAGATCCCAAAGTGTTATCATCAAGATAAAAGGTGAATCTAGTTAATCGCAAAATTGCAAAAATGTTCTATACTTCCTATTTCACAACATTTGCTCACGTCGAATTTTTGTCTTCATATTTATGGTTTTTTTTTCTTCCCTGTATTGTATCAGTTCTACATTAGACTCTCTTCTGTTAAAACCTTTGAAAGTGGAGTGAACGGTGAACAAGAATACACCCTCTACATCTGCAAATAGAACAGAAATGGAGTAAGTTGAAAAATAAGATGGTAGGTAGTATATACATTAAATATAATTTTCTAAAAAAAAAGAAATCATTGTAAAAGAAAACAGGGCTTAGAGCTTTTGATATTAAGATTTGTAATATAAACAGATAGATTAAATCGATTGTAGTTTGATAATTGAAGACAGTCGGGAGTAAGGGGAGATGTATCTACTCTGGGAATGGTCTAATGACTTTAATTTCTACTTCTAATATCTAATCAGAACTCTAATAATTCTCCAAATTCTTTTATTTGTAATTGAAACACCTAATAAACGTAGATAACGTCCTATTCTTTTAGTTTTTCGATTTTTGTGAATATATCAAACAGTTTGCGGTAACGAACTCTAAGAATAGAGCTACAAGGCTCAATAGTAACCAAAATTCTAGAAAAATAATTTTGACATCAATCAATATATCATCGGCTTATTAAGTTGATTCCAAATATATAAGATTCATTAAGCTTAGTTTTACCCATAAAAGGCTAAGAAACTGTGAAAATTTGCCTGATTTTTAAAAGAGGGAGGCAACACCCAATGAAAGGAAAGAATTTTAATTAAAATCAAACCATTAGATTCAGTGTATCAGACAACCCCACTGTAGAGGTTTTAAGTCCCTATGTGCAAAAGTATTGAATTGTGTATTATTTGCCAGAAGAAAAATAACGGATGTGTGTTAATTTCCTTTTCCCCAGGGTAATCGTATCGAACCAACGGTTCTAGAACATCGGGAGAGGGCTCATTTGAACGGAAATTAAAATTTCTGGTGTCCCTTTTATCAGACCAAATAGATCGGACGGCTAGTAGCCCCCCTCTCACGTCCTTTTCCCCCAAAAATTGTTCGATCAAAACTTTGAGATAGCCATTTTGTTTAGCATAGTTGAACTGTTCCGAAACTATACCTTTATATTTAACATGACCCACGCAGCCCCTGAGGGAAGGTCTTGGGATGAATGCATGCTAAGGATAATTTTCTAAGAATAACAAGCGTAATGTGCAATTCATGAAAACCAGTTTCATAGCCACAAAGACAAATAACGGGTGACAGAATGAATTGGACTTGTATAACTTGGGCTATATATTTGCACATTATGGGTGGGGGGGAGGTTAATTTACCCCTACACCTCCCTAATGTGCAACTATATGGCCCAAATTATATTATTATATAGACTAAAGTATTATATTTTCATCAAATTTTGGCATATTTCAATAGGATTAACATAACTTTACTTCTTGGGTGTGTTCCGTATAATTAACAAATGCCTCTTTATTTTTAAGAAGCAGCAAGACCGATGCTTATCAAAATTTGTGAGAAGTGGGACACATTTTTTCCATGGAATTATAAAAACGTCATTTTCAAAATTGTTGCTTGGGTCCCAGTAATTATACTAGCTCAACTAGAGTAAAAAGAAAAAACAGTTTCTAATTTTTTTGGGGAAAAACTAGGGTTTTGGACCGACAAGAAAAAAAAATTAAAAAGAAAAAGCAGATTTTTCGATTATATCACCGATAACCAATTTTTAATGATCGGAGTATAAACCAAGGGCACCCAATCGGGAACAGGGAGGAAGCAAGTATTTTGTTCCATTCTCCGTATAAAGAGGCAAAAAGTCATTTCTAAAAATTTCAAGGGTATTTTTCGCTTGAGAAAAAAAAATCATCAAACTAAAGGTATTTTTTCTCATCTAGGGTGTAATTTTATCCTCTTCCTGTACCTGTAGGTGGGACTGTATAGAACATGATAAAGATCAAAACAATTATTAATTACAATGATAAAGAGTATTATAATTTTAGTGATTTATGTGCTGATTTAGTGATTTTTTTTTCACGACTCTAGTAATTTTTTTCTCACCGTGTGGCAACCAGGGTTGCCACCAAGATTACGTTCATACCATTTTTGGTACGTTTTGAATAAAACGGTAGGTTTCACGTTACAGTCCTAAGAACGTTACATTTTTGTTACGTTTTTGAATTTATGTTACAATTATGTTACGCTTTTGAATAATGAGAAAGTTTCACATTTTCTAAGTAATCTATTTTTCCCCGGTGAAAAAATCCGCTGTTCCCAATTTAATTACACTGACATGAGTATCGACATTTTTTCACATCAAGGTCATTTAATCTTATCAAACAATCACTCAGTTATTAGGATGAGAAAATACCCACTTCGCTTACTCGCATAGTAAGTTAAGATAACATTCTCTCTCATGTGCATACAATTATCATTTGTTTAGTGACAAGTGACAATAGTCAGTTAGTTACTCACCAACTTTCAATTTCATCAGTTGACTTTGAATCTTGTTCCGTCAACAGTCATACCAAAATTATAAGGAGAAGGAGCTACGTTCATTAGTTAATGCTAATAAAATAAAACAATATATGATGAAAATAACAAAGTTCAGAACCAAATTTGGGCTATATGTTTTCACATTAGGGGGTGGGGTGGGGGTAAAGCATAGTATATATTGAATACTTAACCTAATCTAGGTACTTCCCTCCCCTAAACCCCAAAAACTTATAGTTTAAATATTGTAAACGCGATGACAAACCATGCTTTGCGATCTAAATCCTCTAATGACTGATACCTTTTGACTAGTTTCTTTTAGCATCTATCTTGCGTGTGTATCAGCTAATTGACTAGTACCGATCATACATGTATTATTTTTTCCGTAGCAACCTCACCCCCCCCTTTTGATTGGTTTGACATAATATCAGGTTATATACAAAACTTGCTCTTTTTATATGGGATTATGAACAGCTGGTACTGACAAAATATATAAAACTGTGAAAATGAGCCATTTTTGGGTTATATCTATGCATTGAGGAGGGGGGTGGGTTAGTTGAGCCAGAATTTTAGATTTTATGCTAAACCTTTTCCAAATATCATGGTCACTTTTTTGACATTATACCCCCTTCCCATCTGCGGTCCCATATATAACTTTATAAATACATTTCATCGGTGTGTCGAATAATGTGATGACATTCTTTCTTGTTACGTTAAATAAAAAAAACAAGTTTTTTAAACTGAAACTAAGGAGCGACAATTAAACTTAAAACGAACAGAAATTATTCCGTATATGAAAGGGGCTGTCCCCTTCTCAACGCCTCGCTCTTTACGCTAAAGTTTTTTATTGTTTAAAAAATAAAGTTGTGAGACGGAGTCAAACTTTAGCGTAAAGAGCGAGGTGTTGAAGAGGGGACAGCCCCTTTCATATACGGAATAATTTCTGTTCGTTTTAAGTTTTATTGTCGCTCCTTACTTTCAGTTTAAAAAACTTGTTTTTTCTATTTAATTTTTGAACGTTTTTGAATAAATGCAGGTTTTGATCTTGGCTCACCGTACATGAATAATTAAAACAACATTTTCATATTAATTTACTTTTATTTAGTTAAATGGCTTTCTCGAAACTTGTTTAATTATATTTACGAACGTTTTTATTAGTAATAAATATACGTAACTTACGAATTAACCTACGTAACGAACTTCTATATTCATATATTTTTAATTTGTTTATTAGGGGGTTTCCCCTAGTCAATACCTTGCTCTTTAAGCGAAAGTTCGATTTCTGTTCCAATTCTTTAAAAATGACCGCTTAATCACAAAGGCCGTTAATTAGAATAAATAGCTCTTATGAAAGCACTAAAAAATTTTTGGCTTAAAGAGCGAGGTATTGACTACGGGGTGAACCCAATCATATATGTAATATTTTCTGTTCGTTTGAAGTTTCGATGTTCCTGCTATTGCAGTTGAAATACTTGTTTTTTTATATTAAATTTCTGATCTTTTTTTAAATAATGCTGGGAAGTCCGGCGTCCCCCTCATAGCAATGTCCCTTCCCCCATGAAAAATTCCTTCATGGAAGGATCCTCCCCCATAACCCCCGACCCACCCAACCCCCCCCCCCCACTACCAGGAAAAATCCCCCCTGAAAACGTCTGTATCAAACAGTTCGTGGTAACGAACTGTAAGTAAGGAGCGACCTGGCTCAATGGTAACCGAAACTCTAAAAAACGGGAGTTTGATACGAATAGATACATCACAATAACTAGATTTTAATTCTGATTTCAAATATATAAGTTTTATCAAGTTTAGTCTTACCCATCAAAATTTACGCGCCTGAGAAAATTTGGCTGATTTTCGAAAAAAGGGGGATAGACCCCCTAAAAGTTATAGAACCTTAATGTAATTCACACCATTATATTCAGCGTATCAGAGAACCCTACTGTAGAGGTTTCAAGCTCCTATCTACAAAAATGTGGAATTTTGCATTTTTTGCCAGAAGAAAGATCACGGGTGCGTATTTATTTGTTTGTTTGTTTGTTGTTTGTTTTTTTTCCCAGGGGTAATCGTATTGACCCAGTGGTCCTAGAATATCGTAAGAGGGCTCATTGCAACGGAAATTAAAAGTTCTAGTGCCCTTTTTAAGTGACCAAAAAAATGGAGGGCAAATAGGCCACCTGCCACGCTCATTTGTTTCTCAAAGTCACCCAATTAAAATTTTTAATATCCATTTTGTTCATCATAGTTAATAATCTTAGTTCTATATCTCTTTTATCACGACTTAATCCCCCACAGTTCCCAGGGAAAGGGCTGGAAGTTATGAATTTTGCCCATTGCTTACATATTGTATTGGTTATTGGGAAGCATACAGACATTTTCAGGAAGAATTTTTTTCTGGTGGGGGGGGGGACTGGAGGAGGGGGTTACTCGGGAGAATCTTTCCGTGGAGGATGTTTCTTGGGGTAAGGGATATTTATATGATGGTGGTTCCGGATTTCCAAGCATTGTAAGAAATTCGATAAGAAATTAAATTAAAAAAAACAAGTTTTTTTAAGTGGAAGTAGCAACGAACATCGGAGATTAAACTTAAAACAAAATATTGCGTAGACGAGTGAGTGCGCTCTACATTCAAATACTCGTTCTTTACGCTACAGTTTTTTTTTATTGCTTTCAAAATAGCTATCTATTCTAATTAAACGGCCTTTGTGATTCAGGGGTTTGTTAATTAAATTTGTTGTTAAATTTCACAGTAATGTTCTTTTTTTGGACTAAGGTGAGAACCCCATAATATATTTAATAAAAACACCGTAATAAAAAAAAACAATAAAAAAAACAAGTGAAGAGGCTCAATATAAAACGAAAATCTTAAAAAAGGATCATTGATTTCAATAAGTGAATCAAGAGAATAGACTTATAATGCTGATTCTAAATATATGAATTTTATTAAGTTTAGTATTGCTCATCAAAGGCTACAAGCCTGAGAATATTTACCTGATTTTCTAAAGAGGGGGGAAAAATCCCCTAAACGTGAAATAATTTTAATAAAAATCACACCGTCAGATCCAGCGTATCAGAAATCCCTACAACATAGGTTTCAAGCTCATATCTGCAAAAATCTGCGACTTTGTATTTTTTGCCAGACGAAAAATATACGAATATAGAAGTTCGTTACGCAAGTTAATTTGTAAATTACGTCATAACCAAATTTAGAGATATCCATTTAGCAAAAGAAAAGTAAAACTTTTGTGCAAATTTTGTTTACTTATTCAATGACGGCGAGCCAAAACAAAAGCTGCATTAACTAAAAAATGATCAGAAATTAAATAAAAAAAACAAGTTTTTTAAACTGAAAATAAGGAGTAATAATAAAAATTAAAACGAACAGAACTTATTCTGTATATGAAAGGGAATGTCCCCTCTTCACTGCTTCGCTCTGAACGTTAAAGTTTGAATCTGTCACACAACTCTATTTTTTAAAACAAAAAAAAACTTTAGCTTAAAGAGCGAGGTGTTGAGGAGGGGACAACCCCTTTCATATACGGAATAATTTCTGTTCGTTTTAAGTTTTAATGTCGCTCCTTACTTTCAGTTTAAAAAACTTGTTTTTTTTATTTAATACTTCCAAATAACCAATGCTATATGTTAACATTGGGTAAAATTCATAAGTTTCAGCCCTCCCCCCGGGATCGTAGGGGGATTAAGTCATCCTAAAAGACATACTTATTATATTTTCGAACATGCTGAACAAAATAGCTATCTCAAAATTTTGATCGGGTGACATTGGGAAGAAAATTACCGTGGGAGGGTGTCTAGATGCCATCCATTTTTTTGATCACTTAAAAATCCCACTAGAACTTTTAATTTCGATTACAATGAGCCCTCACACGATATTCTAGGACATCTGGGTCAATACGATCACCCCTGGGAAAAAAAACAAAAAAACAAACAAACAAATACCTCCGCCGCAGTGATCTGCATTCTGTCAAAAAACGGAAAAGACCCCATTTTTGTCGAATGATGCTTGAAACTTCTACAGTCGGGTTTCATGATAAGCAGAATAAAATAGTGTCAATTTCTCTCAGGTATTACAGCATTTATGGTGTATTTCACCCTTTTTTCAAAAATAAGCCAAATTTTCTCAGGCGCCTAACTTTTGATGGGTAGAATTAAACTTAATGAAACTTATATATTTGAAATCAGCATTAAAATCTGATTCCTTTGATGTATCTATTTGTATCAAAATACCGTTTTCTAGAGTTTCGGTTACCATTGAGCCGGGTCGCTCCTTACTTACAGTTCCACGTGTTACCACGAACTGTTTGATTCTTTCGTGTTCTTACATATTGTAAAGTAAGAATTTTATTGGTTGATTTTTTCTAATATATTCCGAGGGCTATATCCCGGACCATCAGGGGGCTGGGTGCATTTTCAAAAAAGAGGCCATGATATTTGGAAATAGTGTAAAATAAATAATTTAATGGTGCTGTTTGTGTTCTTAGCATGTTTTCTTCAGAAAAGGACAATCACTAAATATTTGGCTTTA
The DNA here is from genome assembly GCF_049724085.1 of Artemia sp. Qi Xiang Cuo. NCBI lineage: Eukaryota > Metazoa > Arthropoda > Branchiopoda > Anostraca > Artemiidae > Artemia > Artemia sp. Qi Xiang Cuo. The sequence goes on from NW_028300671.1 coordinate 77,717, forward strand.
GAAAGCGACAACTAGACTAACGCCCATTTTTATGAAGAAGATAACAGTCTTATATATGTATAGGGTAGGCTTACAGTTTACTGAAAAACTGATTTATAGGGACCACGCAGGCTAGATTGGGGCCCCAACCCCCTGAAAACGTAATTTTCTCGGCATTTCTCTATTAAATAATAGGTTTTATATTATCCCCCTTAATTTTTTGAATTATATCATTTTCAGTTCATTTTTATTAGCTCGCTGTTCATTTTGTTAAATATTCCATTTATTTCTTTGTCATACAGTTTTTTTTTAATTTGTGAACTATTTTTCAACCACTTCCGAATGTCCAGTTAGTTCCCACTTTAATCAGTATAGCACAAGGGTAAGAGCACATCCCGAGGATGTGTTAACTTAGGATGTAATATTCGATGAGATATTATATTTCTTTTTAATTGGAAAACTAAAAATTTGAAAATATTAAATAAAAGTGAAAATTCGGGGCAAAAAATCGATTCGTTTTTGTATAGTTTGATCTTTTTTATTTGTTTACCTAAACTCATCGACTTTTTCCGTTTATGCATTTAAAACCTGGATAAATTTGGTGATTACGTTATGTAAAAGCCAATGCTTTTTGTGCCCCTCATGCTCGCTTATATTCATATATTCTTGAGAAAAAAAAAATTCCCTACTTTTTAGTTCACTTTGAAAATGAGTTTAATTTCTTTTTATTGTTTGATCTTCTCCCCTAAAAATTCTTTATATATACCTGAACTTGTGAGACCCATAAAAACAGCTTTAGGGTAGCATTCTTGGGGTTGAATTTTTTGAACTCTTCATTTATTTCTGACTTTCTTTTGGTTGTGAGTTACGATGCAAATTACATACGGAAAAATGCATATTATGTAAAATAACTGTTGTTTTGTATAGGAACTAAGGCAACGATTGAAATATTTTTTGTTCAACAAAATAAAAACAAAACAAAAACTCTGTCACTTGGAATTGCTTAAATTTTCATGTTGGAACGATGCAAATTTGAAGCTAGAAGAGGTGAGACTGAGACTGAGCCAATCTAAAATATTAGACGGGAAGGGAGCGATTAAAATGATTTTTTGGGTATTTTTAAGAAGCTGGATTTATTAAGATCGTTTTTATTGAAATTTAACAATAAAAAAAATCTAGTTGGTTTTCTTTTTTTCTTCAAAACTCTAAAGGGTCCTGTGTTTATTGATTAGCCTTTTATTTTATACGTATTACTCAGCCACTTTTGCTTTAAAACACCGATAATGGCAATTAAAAACAACAACAACAAGATACGGAAAATATTAGCCTGGGGTTTTATACACGCATCGGTTGGGGGGGGGGGGTGTCTTTCTGTTGTGCAGGTAAACTAGAAGCAGCACTTACAATTGAATAAGCAGGAATTTCCTGAAGGTAAAGAAGTATGAATTGTTATTATTGTATACTTTTTAGGCATCTTTTAAAAGTTGGAGGGAGGATTTTTAATGAGATTACGTAAAAATATATTTTTCAAATGATACAGGCAACCTTGCCTTGAAAAGAGACTTTCCTATGAAAGTTACGAAAAAGTTACGTTTTTAAGAGTTGGACGTTACGAAATTTTTTTGGTCTGGGGGCAACACTGGTGTTTGGGATTTGAAAAAATTTGAAGTGGAAACACTGGTGCAGACATCAGAGGCTGAAAAAAGAACTTGGATGGATCTTCAGTTTGAATATTCAGTTTCAGTTGGATGCATCTTCAGTTTCAGTTTCAGTTTTGAGTATTCGTCGTCGTAACTATCACCTTCAAATTGTGAGGACGATAGTGACTGTGTCTTCCTCTGCTTAATATCATGTATTTTCCTGAACAATTTCTCCCTGATTCCCACAATTTCTTCTTTATTGCCTGAGATCCAAGTAGCTTATTTACAACACCATTTGTTTTATAATCCACTGATCCGGAAAACTAGCCTAGGCATATAGGTGTGTACCAATGTAGGTGATTGGTCTCTATTCCTTGCAAAAGAAAAATATTTTTGCTGAACAAAGATTGTTTTAAAAATTATTTTTGTCCTATTCAACTTCAAGGTAGCGTGGCCGAGCGGTCTAAGGCGCTGGTTTAAGGCATCAGTCTCTTCGGAGGCTTGGGTTCGAATCCCACCGCTGCCATGTTTTTACTAGCTAACTGACAAACATTTAGATTAGGGCCGTTCTTTAATTCACCTTTGTGCTAAGATCTTACATCTTTTGACAAAGATCGCTCAAAAGTGAAATCTTAGAACTAAAGGGCTGGGCACATGTAGCTAATTTCGGGAACTGATTTCCAAATGAGCGCCGATTTTAAAAGAAATCGACGTCGATTTGAGCTTGAAAATTTTTCTAGTTTTCGGCGCCGATTCACAAAATCAGCACCGATTTTCATCATGATCATCACAAAAGAAATAGGGATACAGATAAATAGTCAGTCAGAGATGTCTGTAGTGAAAAACCCCGCTACTGAGCTGAGAACTAAACTGAGATCAATCATGCAACTATTCATAAACTTTAGTTGACTATTTGTGTCCATGATGTTTTGTTTTGAAAATCTCGCGCAATAAATTTTTCTTTCAATGAATTTTTCTTACCGTTATCGTTTGTCTACTGATGATGAAATCGGTTCCCGAAGTCAGCTTCTTGTGCCGAGCCCTTAAGATCTTACATTTTATAGCGTTCTTTGCAAACGCCTTTCATCATTCTGCTCGGATCAGCGGTCTAAGAACAATGATGAGTGTATCATCAAAGTTCTCTTATCATTGTTCTATATGGCAGAAGGATGACCTCTTTCACCTTTTTGCTAACATCGGTGAGCTGTAAGATCTTAGAACAAAGATGAGTTAAAAGAACAGAAATCTTTGTAGAAAGATTTGAGATTTGAGATGTAAGATCTTAGTGCAAAAGAACGGGCCTATTGACAGTTGATATGATCTTTTTTATCTACACATCAGTTCAGTTTTTAGACCTTCTAATCTGCTTAATGATATTTGAAAGAAAGTATCACTGCTAAAATACTGGTTTGTGAGATTCCTGGGAAGTGGGAAGACGGTCTGGGGTGTTTTACAGTGACTCCAGTTACACTGACAGAAAATTCATACATAAATCCAGCGTTGCCAACCTCTTATGATTTGTCACTATTTCTAGTGATTTATTTGCATTGCTTAGTGGTTTTTTGGGCAGGTGATTTTTAATGATTTTACTTCTAAACTAGTAATTTTTTCCTAAATCTAGTTATTTCTTATGTTATAATGTGTGAAGCCTAAATTCAAGCAAATAAATCATCCAGGAAGCTAATTGTTCAAAGCAAAAGGGACTGTCTAGTGATAACTTTACTGACTGCCAATGTAAACCCGAAACTATTCTCTTTGTTCTGTCTCACAAACCATAGTTGACCAAATTCGAGACAACTGACACAATCTGTACGCACCGATTTGCATAAAGTGGTATTGCATAACCGATAGTAGTCGTTAGCATATTTTAAACTTGGGCTAGACCATAGTATAAGTATATATGAACAGAAGCAAAAAGTCTATACTCTCCATTAAAGTTTTTTGACACATATCAGGCTAGACCTCTCTTCCTGACTCCGCCTCTTCATGCACGCGCAATGACAAATGTTTATACATATGCAGTAATCTGACGAAAGGCTAAGAAGCAACTGAAACTATTGCTTTGACGTAGTGGGAACTTTCCACTCGGGCGCTATGATGTGTGTCATTTTGAACAAACTTTTCGCAACTGTTTATATATACTTATACTGTTGGCTAGACCAATTGCAAAGTCTTTTTTCTTTTCTTAGTTAAAAAAGCTCCCTTTCCTCAATATGCTAGTATCATTTTTATATTCAATTAAAATGAAGATGTATCAACAACGGGTACAATTCGTTAAGAAAGTTATAAATTCTATTTCCGTTTTAATACAAAAATAACAATAAAAGTCTAAACATTTTGCTTCACACCTGACAGCCTTTATGAACGTCGAAAAAATATAAGAAAAAACTAGATTAAACGAAGCATGAAAAACAATCAAAGAAAACACAAACGCTATACTAAAAAAAAAAAAAATTGAATGACGAAAAGAATTCCAATTTAAATAAAATTCAATCACACAACAATATGTAAGGCATATGCCAGGATGACTGTTTGTATATATATATATATATATATATATATATATATATATATATATATATATATATATATATATATATATATATATATATATATATATATATATATATATATATATATATATATATATATATATATATATATATATATATATATATATATATATATATATATATATATATATATATATATATATATATATATATATTACTCTTCTTATATGCAATTCCAGCAAAATAAAACTACTATAAGTACTAACAACTCACCGCAGCACCAAGCTGCCTGAGACCAACACTGCTAGACATGCTAATCTATTCAAAGCTTTCCTCTTCACCCCCTCCCAGGAAGTTCATATCTCCCTTTAATTGTTATTTATGACATCTTCCTACCCCAACCGCAGACGTCTGCTTTCCGTTTAGCCTTAGATGGTTGACAGAAAGGGACAATCTTTGGCAACCTGTCATCCTTCATCCACGGAACGTGCCCTAGCCATCTCAACCTCTATCTCATTATAGGTGTAGAAAATGGGATTGGACAACACTTTTCGTACAGTCTAAAGTTTAAAATACAGCCAGTCAGTCGGGTATCCAAAACAATCCCTAAGCAATTTCTCTAGAAAACATTTAGTAAATCTTCCTCCGTTTTTGGTGCGCCCATGCTTCAGAGTTATATTTGACCACTGCCATCACCGTAGCTTCAAATATTCTATTCCAAAAAATACCGAAAAAATATAAATGTTTTTACTCTTATAACTTTAATAAATCAAATAATATTAACATTTTAATTATCAGTATATGTATATTAAACTGGCAATGCACATTCATTTGAATTTTTTCAGTAAAGTGCAAATTTTTTTCTGGCCTTGGGAAGGCATAGGGGTTTTGAGCCCAACTTATGTTAATTTCTGTTAGTTTTGAGTTTGACTCGGTTATTTAATGTAATTTCGGTTCGTTTTGGGTTTCATTTATTTATCGATGCCTATTTGTGGTAGTTTCACGCTTGGTAGATTATTTGATTTTATTTTGCTCATTTTTTGTTTAATGGAGTTCTTTACTCTACTTTGAAAAACTTATTTTGTGGAAGAGGTTTTTTAATTAATTTTAGTTCGTTTTATATTGACATAGTCTTTTCAGGGAAAAAGAAAATAATACTTTAAATCTTTTCGTTTTTTTAAGACTTTATAGTTTGGCCTGCTATTTGTATGCTGAAGAAAAATTTTCAGCAGTTTTTAACAACATACGCCCTTTTAAAAATCTGGACACAAATAGTTGTGTTTAATTTAGTTTCATACCTCTTCTAGTTGACCTGAAATGGAAAACCTGATACCATTCGCAAAAAAATCTGTTTACTTTCTTTGATAGCATGGATACACTTACGCTATTTTAATTTGGTTAAATTTTAAGAGCAGAAGTAGTCCCGAAAGTTTGAACTTAATACCCTCATTCGTTCTTAGGATACTGCTGAGATGCCTTGTTGGAAATTAGCATTAACACAGTGCATTTTGATTTAATCCTAAGGCAACATTTAGTTTCTAAACATAATGGGCAAATGGGAGGGTGGGCGTGGGAGGGGGATTGGTTGCCCTTCAATAACTTTCGACTATTAAAAAGGGCATCAGCCCTTTCTATTTTCTATCGAGTGAGCCTTTTTCGAAGTTCCTACGACAATTACTTCGATACGAAGGGCCTTGGTCTAAACAACAACAACAACAAAAAATAATACATTATACCCACATCGATCTTAACTATAAAAATGTCAAACCTTCCAATCACTTTCGAGTATTAAAAAGGGCATTAGGTCTTTCGATTTTCAATCGAATGAGCCCTTTTTGAAACATAAACGCTTTCTATAAACACCTTATATGCCCCCAGGGCATAAATTACAACCCTTACCCTAAGGGCTGTTAGGGTGGTTGGCATTCTCTAAGACCTAATTTCCAGAACTTTCAACTACGTTAAACAAAATGGCTGTCTCAAGATTTTGATTGAATGTATTTGGGGAAATGGTGGGCGTGAGAGGGGTGGCAGTCACTCTCCAATCACGTTCAACTATTAAAAATGGCACTAGCCCTTTCAATTTCCAATCAAATGAACCCTTTTGAAGTTTTTACGACAAAACTTTCAATAAAAATCTTATATGCCCCAGGGCATAATTTAAAGCCTTTGCCCTCAGTGCTGGGGGGGCTGTCATTATCAAAGACCTATTTTCCCGAACTTTTTACTACGTTGAACAAAATGACTATCTGAAAATTTTGATTGGTTTTGTTTGGAGGAATGGTGGGCGTGAGAGGCGATTAGTTACCCTCCAATCACTTTCGACTATTAAAAAGGGCACTAGCCCTCTCAATTTCTCATTAAATGCGCCCCTTTTGAAGTTTTACTACAACTCTATCTATAACAACCTTATATGCTCCCAGGGCAGATCTCAAAACCTTTGCTCTTGGGGCACTGGGGGGTCTGTCATACTTAAATACATAATTTCCAGAACTTTCAACTACGTTGAACAAAATGGCTATCTCTAAACTTTGATTGAATGTGCTTAGGGAAATGTTAAGCGTGAGATGGGGGTTAACTAGTCTCCACTCACTTTCAACTATTTAAAAGATCAATTTCAATTTCGAATCAAATGAGCCCTTTTTGAAATTTCTACAACAACTTTCTATATAAATTTTATATGCCACAGGGGCATAACTTAAAACGCTCGCACTGAGGGCTCTGAGGGGGTTATCATCCTAAAAGACCTTATTTCAAGAACTTTCAACTACGTTCAACAAAATGGATATCTCAAAATTTTGATTGGATGTGTTTGGGAAAGTGGTGGGCGTGAGAGGGGCGTTAGTCGCTCTCCAAACACTTTCAACTATTAAAAAAGGCACTAGCCCTTTAAATTTCCAATTGAATAAGCCCTTTCGAAGTTTCTACGACAAAGCTTTCAATAAAAAGCATATATGCCCCCAGGACATAACTTACAACCCTTGCCCTGAAGGCTGTGGGGGGAGGGGTGTCATCCTTAAAGACTTAATTTCCAAAAGTTTCAACTACGTTGAATAAAATGGCTATCTAAAAATTATGATTGGATGTGTTTGGGGAAAAGGTGGGCGTGAGAGGGGGTTAGTTGCCCTCAAATCATTTTTGACTATTTAAAATTGCACTAGCCGTTTGAATTTCAAATCGAATGAGCCATTTTTCAATTTTCTTCGACAAAGATTTCAATAAAAACATCAAATTCCCCCAGGGCATAACTTATAACCCTTGCCCTGAAGACTGTAGAGGGAGGGGAGTGTCCTGCTGAAAGATATAATTTCCTGAACTTTGAACTGCGTGGAAAAAAAATTGCTATCTCAAAATTTTTATTGGATGTGTTTGGGAAATGGAGGGGGGGGGTGTGGAAGGGGTGTTATTTGCCTTCCAATCACTTTCGACTACTAAAAAGGGCACTAGCCATTTCAACTTCCAAGCAAATGAGTCCTTTTTGAAATTTCTACGACAACGTGTTCTATAAAAACCTTATATGTCCCCAGGGCATAACTTACAACCCTTGCCCTGAGTGCTGTGGGGGGGGGGGGGGGTAGTCATCCTCAAAGAACTAATTTTCAGAACTTAAAACTACGTTGAATAAAATGGCTATCTCAAAATTTTGATTGTATGTGTTTTGGGAAATGGTGTGCGAGGAAGGGGTGTTCGTCGCCTTCCAATCACTTTCGACTATTAAAAAGAACACAAGCCACTCCAATTTCTAATTGAATGAGCCCTTTTAGAAATTTCTACGACAACTTCTTTGATACGAAGCGCCCTGCTCTAAAGGAAAAAACTAATGAATAACATATTGCTCCAACATTGTTCTTATATGCCCCCAGGGCATATCTTAAAACCCTTGCCCTGAGGGTTGTGGGGCAGTGTCGTCCTCAAAAATATATTTTCTATCTGGAAATCACCTACGCTGAACACATTGGCTATCGCAAAATTTTGATTGGATGTGTTTGGGGGAATGATGGGCTGTGGGGGGGCTAGTTGCCCTCCAATCGCTTTCGTCTATTACAAACGGCACTAGCCACTCCAGTTTCCAATCGAATGAGCCTTTTTTGAAGTTTCTACGACAACGCCTTCTATAAAACTTTTTATGCCCCCAAGGCATAACTTACAACCATTGCCCTGAAGGCTGTAGGGGATTTTCCTCCTCAAAAACCTAATTTCTATCTGGATATCAACTACGCTGATCAAAATGGCTATCTAAAAATTTTGATTGGATGTGTTTGGGGAATAGGTGGGCGAGAGAGGGGGTTAATTGCCGTCAAGCCACTTTCGACTATTAAAAAGGGGAATAGACCTTTGAATTTCCAATCGAATGAGCCCTTTTTCAAGTTTTTACAACCAAGATTTCAATAAAAACTTATATGCGCCCAGGGCATAACTTATAACCCTTGCCCTGAAGACTGTGGGAAGGGGGGGGGGGGGGGGGGGGGTTGTCATCCTCAAAGACCTAATTTCCAGAACTTAAAACTACGTTGAATAAAATGGCTATTTCAAAATTTTTATTGGATGTGTATGGGAAAAAGCTGGGCTTGAGAGGGGGGTTATTTGCCCTCCAATAACTTTCGACTATTAAAAAGGGCACTAGCCCTTTGAATATCCAATCGAATGAGTCTTTGAAGTTTCTACGACAACGCCTTCTATAAAAAAAAAACTTATAAGCCCCCAGGGCATAACTTACAACCCTTGCCCTGAGGGCTATGGGGGAGTGTCCTCTTCAAAAACATAATTTATATTTGGAAATCAACTACGCTGAACAAAATGATTATTTCAAAATTTTGATTGCATGTGTTTAGGGAAATAGTGGGCGTGGAAGGGTTGTTAGTCGCCTTCCAATCACTTTCGACTATTAAAAAGGACACAATCCAATCCAATTTCCAATTGAATGAGCCCTTTTCGAAGTTTCTACGACAACTTCTTTGATACGAAGTGCCCTGCTCTAAAGGAAATAATTAATAAGAAATACATTGTGCCAACATCGTTCTTATATGCACCCAGGTAATAACTTAAAACCCTTGCCCTGAGGGTTGTGGGGGAGTATCCTCCTCAAAAACATATTTTCTATCTGGAAATCGACTATGCTGAACAAAATGGCTATCTCAAAATCTTGATTGGATGTGTTAGGGGGAATGATGGGCGTTGGGGGGGGGGGGGGGGGTAGTTGCCCTCTAATCACTTTCGACTATTAAAAAGGGCACTAGTCACTCTAATTTCCAATCGAAAGAGCCCTTTTCGAAATTTCTACGACAACTCCTTTGATACGAAGTGCCCGGGCATGGAAAAAAATAATAAAATAAATAAGTAATACACTGTGCCGACATCGTTCTTTACCTAGGCAGTGCTATTGCGCTGCCTATGATTTCTGGTCGTTTTGAGTTTGAATTTTAACAAGTATGTGTATCTTCTGAGCTTAAGTTTAAACTGGCCTTTACTTTTCTTTGGAAAGTTTTAATTAGATGTTTTTGGGGAAAAGGTGGGCATAAGAGGCGGGTTAGTTGCCCTCTAATCACTTTCGACTATTTAAAAGGGCACTAGCCCTTTGAATTTCCAATCGATTGAGCCTTTTTTGAAGTTTCTACGGCCACGCCTTCTATAAAAAACCTTACATGCCCCCAGGGTATAACTTACAACCCTCGCCCTAAGGGCTGTGGGGGACTTTCCTCCTCGAAAACATAATTTCTATCTGGAAATCAACTACGCTGAACAAAATGGCTATCTCAAAATTTTGATTGGATGTGTTTCGGGAAATGGTGGGCGTGGAAGGGGTGTTAGTCACCTTTTAATCACTTTTGACTATTAAAAAGGGCACAAGCCACTCCAATTTCCAATTGAATGAGCCCTTTTCGAAGTTTCCACGGCAACTTCTTCGATACGAAGTGCTCTGCTCTAAAGGAAAAAATTAATAAGAAATACATTGTGCCAACATCGTTCTTATATGCCCCCAGGAATAATTTAAAACCCTTGCCCTGAGGGTTGTGGGGGAGTATCCTCCTCAAAAACATATTTTCTATCTGGAAATCGACTATGCTGAACAAAATGGCTATCTCAAAATTTTGGTTGGATGTGTTAGGGGGAATGATGGGCGTTGGGGGGGGGGGGGGGTAGTTGCCCTCTAATCACTTTCGACTATTAAAAAGGGCACTAGCCACTCCAATTTCCAACCGAATGAGCCCTTTTCAAAATTTCTACGACAACTCCTTTGATACGAAGTGCCCGGGCATGGAAAAAAATAATGAATAATACATTGTGCCAACATCGTTCTTTACTTAGGCAGTGCTATTGCGCTGCCTATGATTTCTGGTCGTTTTTAGTTTGTATTTTAACAGGTATTTGTATATGCTGAGCTTAAGTTTAAAATGGCCTTTACTTTTCTTTGAAAAACTTATTTTTCGGAAAGTTTTTTTTTTAATAATAATAATAAAACATTGGAACCGTATGGCCTTAACTATAGGCAACGCTATAGCGTGCTTCTGAAATGCCATCATTCAAATAGCAAAGTTGTAACTTTTTTTCAATGTTTAATCTGTGAACACTCTTGCTTGATGTTCTAATAATAGTCAGCTACTATATGCACATCCCATCTTCTGTGATACCGGTTCTCCTTACCCTCAAATACTATTTTAATTGCTCACCCTGCTCATCCCTGAATGGAACAAGCTTTTAATAAGTTAGCACAAAGGTTATGAAAGAAAATGCAGTGTGATGCTCATACTGCAGCCAAGCACTTTAAAGTTCTCCAAGAGTCAAGGCTGTATCCGGGAGGGGGGGGGGGGGGGTAGGGGAGTGAACCCCCCCTCGAAAGGTTGGTCCAACTCATTAAAAATAACAAAATGAATATAATTTTTTTTATACGTTTTTAAAAGTCTCTATTTGTAACCCCCCCCCCCCCCAAAAAAAAGAATTCTTACCCCCCTCAAAAAAAAGAAAATCCTGGAAATGGCCCTGCCGAGAGTAGTTGAATCCCTCCAGGCAGTAAGATTAAAAACACTTAAAATTATGAAGCCATCAAACTTAAGCTTTCTTGATCTTTTTTGTTTTTTGTAAGAAATAATTTAGCACTTAAAGCCTAAAAAATATCTTCTCAGCTTCATGATTGCCTGTGGAGTCTCCTAAGCTTCTAGAATAAGCTTTTTTTTGTTTCTTGAAAGGAAAAGTTACGTCATTGATATGCTGTTTCGCGGCACTGTTATCAGTTGATTAGATGTTGTAGATTTAAATTTTATATCTAAATTTATAGTCTAAATTTTATTATTTCTAAACTGGTGTTAGTTAAATCTAGAATTGGGGTAGGAGAATTTTGTCTCGAAACATGGATACCGTTAGGAATTTACTTACGGAAGCAAGTGCTATTAGGATTTAAATGGCTATGTTTCTGTTTTTACTCTTTTACTCATGTTTTAAATCTCTTCTTCCTTTTTCCCCAGGAGGAGGGGGGCTTTACCTTCTTAGCGGTGCTCATGGTCAAAGACAAAATGGAACCTTGATTTCATGTGAGATCGTCATAATAAGTGACATTGAAACTATTTCGGAAGAACGAATTTAATAAGCAAACAAACAGACTCAACTTGAGTTATGTTGCTAGGTTGATGTTTGAGAAAATCGACCACTCAAATGCGCACGATTCACTTTTATTATTTGGACTTTTTACAAAGCCACGTCATTTGGAATGTCCATTTTGGACTTTGTATTTGTCATGGGGTTTGTTAAGGACTTTGTATGGAGTGTTCTTGATTCAGTTAGTTAATTTGGTCTAGATTTTACAACGCTCTTTCAGCTATGAAAGCAAATTAAACCGGAAAGAAATTTATGAACAATAAATTTATTAAACAAGAATTGTATGCTTCCTTGTGAACATTTGAAAACCAAATGGCTCGGACAGTAAAAAAAAAATACCAAAAGAGTTACTATTGACGATGATGATGGTTGATTAACTGTATTCTCTTGTCTGATGACCTTAGGAAGAGAGAGAGAGAGAAAAAAAAGTTGTCATCTCTCGAGCTTGTTCTTTTTTTTCAGATTAGTGATAACCATAAATGACAGACAATTCTTCATAGATGGCATCAAGAAATTGACTGGGTTCTAGAAATAAGAGTTTAATGAAAAATATACTTGAACCTTGAGGTATTATTAAGAAACCGGTTACAAAAAACTGGTTAATATTCATTTTATATTTGACTAATACCACTTGTTCTTAAGTAATTTCGACTTGCCACAGTGCAGACCCATTTGAGGAATCAGATCTTTACTAGGAATCATCTAGGCTAAGCCCAAATATATCAAATTTCACACTGTGTAATGTCCTTAGAAGGTTTGTGTACCTATTTTATGTATTAATTTTCTGCAGTAGATTTTCATGGTACTAGCTTATTACATCCTTTGTCTTTCTGCTTTAGAAAAATTGTGCCTAGTGCACACATGGACATCCACCATATGGCTAATATGGGAGTAAACTTCATTTGTGATGCAAATGGATGTTATAGTCAGATTGAGGATGCAATTCTAGGTATATAGCCTATTAGCAAATTAGGGGGTGGGGGTAGGCTATATATTTTGTGAATATATAGGTCCTTAAAAATTCATGAATTTCTTAGAAAAACTGTAAAAACCATGAAAGAAATGAAGATAAAGGCTCCCCCCCTGCAAAATGTGTTAACTAGGATTATTCTTCATATTATGGAGTAAGAATTGACTTTGGTAAATATCTACCAAATCATATTATTGAGTTAGGAATAGAGTGAATACACCATTCAATGCCTTTTTGTATGCTGATTACAAATATAATAATAATTTCTATCAGAAATTAATTTCAGCCCCCCCCCCCCCTAGGCTACATATGCCAATTCAGGGTTAGGTTGTAGAAATATATCCCCTGAATTGGCATATATAAGGGGGGGGGGCTGAAATTCATTTCCGATAGAAATGATTACTATATTTGTAATCAGCATAAAAAAGGCATTGAGTGGTATATTAACTTTATGTGTAAGTCAATAGGCCTAATATGATTTGGTAGAAAATTACCTTGTTTTCTTAATATGTTTCCTTATGTACAGGTGGACTCCTATGCTTAAAATACTAGTTGACCAGTTGACTAATTTAAAGATTTGTATATATATACACTGTGAAATTAGCCTATCTGGTGGTATCCTGTGCAGACATAGCCTGTCTAAGTTAGCCAGAAGGAATGGGGTTGACTATTTCAACTCTTGAAGCAGATCTAAGCTATTTTCAGGAATACCTCTTTAAGTTTTATTCACATGATAGGTCCAGCTCCTCTTGGCTATTCAGTATTTGAAACATCTTCTAAAATTTTGGTTGGTTAGGGTAAGGTAGCCTACCTAGTATCCTATTTAGACTGCTATTGGTAAACATATAGACTACATGGCTCCATAATTGACTTAGGGATAAGGAGAGCATGTCACTGGATTCCTGTTTTGTGGTCTTTCCAAACATAATGCACTGATCAATTAACTTTCAAATGTACCCCAACCCTAGTGGCCTTATAAAGACTAGGCTGTAGCCTGGCCCCAATAACATTTTTGGTAAAATTCTTGTTTAGCTACTTTTCACTATCTTGTAAAGGTATTAGCTTAGGAAAATGAAACTTTCAGGGATGGGTCTATAGACTAAAGTAAGTCCTGGGAAGGTATTTTGAAGTAGGCCACCTACTTCCACTCTTTCTCCCTTTAGAGGACAGTGACTTTATGTTATAGCTCCTCTGCTAAACCAGTTAATATCAGTCTACATTTAGACCCACTCAAAAGAAAACACTAGGGCCTAGGGTAAAAGACCTCTTCTTGGTAAAGACCACCTTTCTTTGGCATTCTGGGACAATAGCAAAGGGTTTCCTTAACAACAATAATCTTCTTAAACTTTGACCTTTTAGAAACCATCTTACTTCTGCATGTAATATTAAAGTTGCATAGCTGGAATCCATATTCCTTACAGAGATTTGAATATAAGCTGCTATTAAGGACATGGCTCTTAATAAAATTTGTAATCTTAAAAGCATCCTTAAGTGCATTCTTCAATTCTGGGGCTAATTTTTTTTTTGCTGCAAGGACCTCTCAGTGAGTAAAAGCTATATGATCATAATGTGCAGCTTGAAAAAGCGATTTTAAAACAAATTTTCTGGCTGTCACTGCTCTCTCACCATCTGTGGATATTCCACAGCAATTTCTCCATTCTAAGCCCTCAGTTTTTAAAAATATGTCAACTTTACAATTTCTTTCTCTCCCTATAATATGGTCTTTCATAGGACAACAGAAAAAGAGTTCTTCCTGCATGCTTTCCTTATAAGCTGACAACCCCCATGTCTTCTGAAGACCAGGACATAATTTGCACTCTTCTAAAAAAAAAGACTAGATTGTCAGTTTAATATACATCCAACTGAAATCTATTTCTTTAAAGTTTTAATAAATTTAAATTTATTAAAGTCAAAAAAGTTAAAACATCTAAATTTTTTTTCTTTTCAGTAAAGAGCAAATTATGTTCTGGTCTTGAAAAGGCATGAGGGTTGTCAGCCCTACTCATGTTAATTTTTGCTTGTTTTGATTTTGACACAACTATTTATTATATTTTCAATTCATTTTGGGTTCCATTTATTTATTGATGGTTATTTGTGTTTGTTTTACATTTCGAAGATTGATTGACTTTATTTCTGCTCATTTTTGGTTTAATGAAGCTGTTTACTTTTGTTTGAAAAATTTGTTTTCTGGAAAAAGTTTTAAAAATTAATCAAACAGTTTGTGGTAACAAACTGTAAGTAAGGACCAACCTGGCTCAATAGTAACTGAAACAGTAAAAAACGAAATTCCAATAGATACATCCAAAGAATCAGATTTTAATGCTGATTTCATATATATAAGTTTCATCAAGTTTAGTCCTACCCATCAATAGTTACCTGCTTGATAAAATTTGCCTGATTTTCAAAAAAAGGAGGAAACACTCCCTAAAGCTCAAAGAATCTTAATGACAATCCCACCATCAGATTCAGCATATCAGAGAACCCTACTGTAGAGGTTTCAAGCTCCTATCTGCAAAAATATGGAGTTTTGCATTTTTTGCCAGAAGAAAGATCATGGATGTATGTTTATTTGTTTGTTTTTTTTCCCAGGGGTGATCATAAAGACCCAGTGGTCCTAGAATATCGTGGGAGGGCTCATTCGAACGGAAATTAAAAGTCCTAGTGCCCTTTAAAGTGACCAAAAAATGGAGGGCAACTCCCACACTCATTTTTTTCCCCAAAGTCACCCAATCAAAATTTTGAGATAGCCATTTTGTTCAGCATGGTCGAAAATATAATAACTGTGTCTTTTAGGATGACTTAATCCCCCAAAGTCCCTGGGGAAAGGGCTGATTGTTATGAACTTTACCCAATGTGGGGGTGGGGGGTTATTTGTGAGGATCTTTCCATGGAGGAAGTTTTCATAGGGGAAGGGACATTGCTATGAAGGAGGCGCCAGATTTCCAAGCATTATTTAAAAAACCAATCAGAAATTAAATAAAAAAACAAGTTTTTCAACTGAAAGTAAGGAACAACATCAAAACTTAAAACAAACAGAAATTATTACATATATGATTGGGTCCACCCCCAAGTCAATAACTCGCTCTTTAAGCTAAAGATTTTTTAATACTTTAATATGAGCTATTTATTCTAATTAATGGCCTTTGTGGTTAAGGGGTCATTTTTAAAGAATTGGAACAAAATTCGATCTTTAGCGTAAAGAGCGAGGTATTGACTAGGAGGCAAACCTACTAATATACTCATTAAAAATATATGAATAAAGAATTTCGTTACGTAAGTTAATTCATAAGTTACGTATATTTCTAACTAATAAAAACGTTCGCAAATAAAATTAAACAGCTTTCAAGAAAGCCATTTAACCAAATAAAAGTAAAATTAATATGCAAATTTTTTTTTAACTGTTTATATGCGGTGAGCCAAAATAAAAAACCTGCATTAATTCAAAAACTTTCAAAAATTAAATAAAAAAAACCTTAAATTACCTTAAATCGTACTAGCTAGCGATAAGGACGAATCCTGTAGACGCCGGTCAATGATGATGGTGGCTCAGCTCATCAGGCGCATCCCAAACTGTGCGCCATGGCTTGCTGCACCAATCTCTGTCAACAGCTGACTTGAAGGCTTCAGTATTAGGGGACATGACTGCATTCTGGCTAAGGGAATTCCATAAGCCAACCACACGGTTGGAGAAAAATTTGTTTCGCAGCCTGGTATTAGCGCATTTCCGGTAGAGCTTTAGGGGGTGCCCTCTTGTTCTTGACGAACTATCTAACTGGAATAAGTCAGGGATGATATTGTGGTTGCAGATCAATTTGAATGTCATCAATACATCTCCTCGCTTACGTCGGTATGTGAGAGATGGTATTTTGAGCCTCTGAAGTCTGGTAGAATATGGCAAATTTTGAAAACTCCTTATGCATTTCGTTGCTCTCTGCTGCACCGATTCCAGAATCGATTGGTCAAGCTTGTTAACTGGCGTGGCAATGGACATCCCAAATTCTAATTTTGGTCGGATCAGGCCCTTTAGGAGCTTAGTAATCACTGCTGGAGATCTACTGCAGAATGTTCTCTTTATTATACCGAGAGTTTGGTTGGCTTTGGCTCCTGCAGACTGCGTGTGTAAGTTGAATTTGAGCTTGTTATCAACCAAGACTCCCAGATCTTTTTCGCAGTGACTGGTTGTAAGTGGCTGTTTAAAACCACAATTGGATTCCATAAAATACTGGCTGAGAGGGTTGTTTGCTCCAAAGTGTATGACCTTGCATTTCTGGATATTAAATTCTAGTCGCCAGGTTTTTGCCCACATTGAGAGTGCGTCGAGATCTGCTTGGATGTCTTTGGTACTTTGGGGGTCATAAATCGGACCGATTATTTTGGAATCATCAGCATATAAGCAAATCTTATTCTTTATGATTGAGGATGCATAATTAATATAGATGTTGAATAGAGTTGGGCCCAAAACCGTGCCTTGGGGTACTCCGCTTTCTACATCTGCTGATTCTGAGAAGAAAATTGATCCACCATCCCCAAATACTCTTACCATCTGCTTCCTGTTGGTAAGAAATTGCATCGTCCAATTTATGACTTCATCGTGGAGGCCTATTGCGTGGAGTTTAGAATTTAGTCTCCTAAGACATACTTTATCAAATGCTTTCGCTAAGTCTAATAATATCATATCAACTGGGGATCCCGTGTCCATAAGTTCTGTGACATGCTCGTAAGCATCAATGAGGTTAGTATCAACTGATCAACTGGGGCGGAAGCCATGCTGGCTAGGAGATAGTAGCTTGTTCGCATTTAGGTGTTCAATAATGGCTGAGTTAACTATGCCTTCAAGAAGTTTTCCCACTCCCGAGGTGAGACTAATTGGTCGATAGTTGCTGGCTTCATCTCTGCTGCTTCCTTTATGAACAGGTGTAATGTAAGCTTCCTTCCAGTCTTGTGGAATAGATTTAGTATTTAGGGACTTTTGGAATAGTAGGGTGAGAGGATGTGATAGTACTGCATACGTCTCCTTTAAGAGCCGAGGGGGCACTCCGTCAGGTCCTGTTGATTTATTTGGGTTAATCTTCTTTAGTCGAGTCTCTACACCTACTTTAGTAATATTAATGGGCGGCATACTTTTTTGAATTTTGTACTGCGGGGGGTCTGGAAGTGGGGCATTATCTGCAACTGTGAATACTGAAATAAACTGCTTATTTAATGCATTAGCTATCTCCCTTGGGTCGCAGATTTTAGATCCATCTTGTACAAGTTGAGTGACAGAATGCCTTCCAGGCTTACCCGATGACACATATCTCCAAAATTTCTTAGGGTTAGTTTTTGTTGCAGCTGCCACTGATTCCTCATACTTCTCGGTGATATTTCTGGAGAGACTTCTAAGCTTGTTACGCGCCTGCTTATATTTTGTGTAATAGTCAGCCTGGTTTTGATTCTTTGTGTACAGCTTCCAGTATTTCTTTTTTCTGTTCCTAGCCATTTTTATTTCTTTTGTAATATACGGGAGGGTTATTGGTTTCCTTTTCCATTTTGTAGAAGAGTGATTTTCAATACCCTTCAGTAATATTCTTTTCGTAGTTGTCCATGACTCTTCCACATCTGTATTGTCAATGAAAGACCAATCACATTGAGTCAGTTCCTGACGAATTAAACTGTAATCAGTGTACACGTGTTTTGTAAATTCTAGTCTTTGGGGATACAGTCTAAAACTGCAACTTATGACAATGTGGTCACTAGCTCCAAATGGTGGTAGGGGCTTGATGCTTATTGTAGACTCTTGGTCTTTTGCTAGTAGTAGATCAAGTAGTGAAGGGTTCTGGCTATTTCTATATCTTGTCGGGAAGTTAACTGCCTGGTACAAAGAATGATTAAATAGGCACTCCAGGAATGGTCTTATTAAACTATTTTCAGAAAAACCAAACCCATTGACCCATTGAATATTTGGGAGATTGAAATCACCAACAATAATTATGTTTCCTCGTAGCTTCATTTTAATATCAATTGAAGTACTCATAGCAAGTAAAGAGGATTCAAGGCTAGGGGAACTGGGGCTTCTATACATGCAACCAATGTAAAATGGCCCACAAGGCAGGAGGACAGATATCCACACTTGTTCAATATATGGTTCATAATCTGAATTAATATCTATGCTTCCTACCTTCAGAGAGCTTCAGATGTACACGGCTATTCCTCTTCCTCCTTCTCTAGATAAGTTGGTGACCAAGGTATAGTCGGGTATCTGGATCTGGGTATCTCCAAGAGGAGTGTTGGTCCATTTAGGTTTAATCTCGCAGAAAGCGTAAACGTCTGCTTTTTCCGTCGAAACGGCATATTTTATCTCATGGAGCTTTGACGTTAAACAATCTACGTTACTGAAGACAACTTTCAGACCATTAATCATCCAATGCGTGCAACTTTTATTCGGGCTATTATCCAGATCATTACATTCCCCAGACTCTATGCTGCTGTGGTTTGAAACGTCACTCATGAAAACAGTCTGCTCGGAAAGAATATAGCTTACTGATCTCGCACTGTAAAAAGATTCACTTTATTCATCAATAGTACTTATTTCAACATTAGAAGACACAGGGCTATTTACACTACTATCTATATTTCTTTGAGAATTATCTAGATCTTGTCCATTGCAGCTGGTGCTGTGGAGGTGGGCACGTTTTTTGGAACAATTCTGTTGCCTCGAATGACTAGGTTTTCTTCACCATTAGCTTGTCGCGCATGAAGTACTTCATACAGCTTTGTCCTCTTTATACGGTCGGCTTTTGAAACATCATTTTTAAACTGAATTTGGCCTGTCCCTTTTCTCTCATATTACTTTTGCAGGATCACTTTCTTAATTTTTAATTCATCAACCGAAAAAATAATGGGGCTCGCCTTACGCGAATCATTTTCGTTCCTGGAGTTATTGGGACTGACGAGGCGGCGAACATTTTTTACAGCTATCCGTTGTAGTCTGTATTCGTTACATAAGAAGTCACGAATGAATGTCTCATCATTGGGTTGCGGCAATACTCCGAATGCTAGGATATTTAATTTGCGTCTTTTTTTGTCTCTATCTTCAGCGATCAATTTTTTCCCGTGGCTCTCGAGTTGCTGGTTCATTTCATCTTTAAGAGATTCTACTTGAGATTTGATTAGCTTTTGTAACAGATCAGGATTACAACCAGCCCCCGGGGCTTGCTCAAGCGAAGTAATACGAGTCTCCACATCCTTGAACTTGGCACCAATGTCTTTCTTGAACTCTTCTTTAAATTCACTAAATGACTGTTTAACTGCATTCTTTATTTTAATATCTAGGTCCTGTACAGCAGTTATTGCAGGTTCAAGTGGTTCAAGCGTTTTGTTAACTATGGCTTGTATTTCAGCTGCACTAGCGCCACTATGGGCGTTACCTTTACAAACGGGACACTTCCATTCGCAGCCTAATCTCCTTGTCATTTTTGTCAGAAGATTATACTGGGGTTTGCTAATTTCAAGGCAATCGATGCAAAGCCATTGTTTACAAATGTCGCAGTTCATTGCACTGGATTCTTCATCCAGACTCTCATCACAAGCAGCACAAATGTCTTTACCTTTTCTTGGGCTTTCTCTATGCCTTTTTGGTGGCATTCTGCAACTTTGCAACTTTCAGGCACTGATATCAAGGCGACACCAAATAAAACGCAACTCAGGTAACAGGTAATAGAACGCAACTTGGAAAATAGAATGCAACCAGGAACACGAGAATGCAGCGCCGCTAGGTAGTGTTAGTGTAAAGTCTAAACTTTAGGATAAATTA
Source organism: Artemia sp. Qi Xiang Cuo (assembly GCF_049724085.1). Classification (NCBI taxonomy): domain Eukaryota; kingdom Metazoa; phylum Arthropoda; class Branchiopoda; order Anostraca; family Artemiidae; genus Artemia; species Artemia sp. Qi Xiang Cuo. The sequence goes on from NW_028300671.1 coordinate 98,201, forward strand.
TTGACAAAAATCGAAATAAACTTGACACAATTTGCTGCAAATGATTTGCTCTTGGACGAATAACTCTCGGCAGATACCACTAGAGCACTTGCCACAGTTACTTTCAACTCTTCCTCTAGCTTTTCCTCTCCTGGTGCTCAAATGAAAGTATTATGCCTTGTTGATGCTCAGAACGCTAAATTTATTGCCTTGACAATTTTCGAGGTAGACAGAATGTGGGAAGTGCAATACTCAAATCACCTAGTCCCAGCAGTTTAAGGATTAAAATCCTGCTGGTACCAATTCGGCCTCTTGTTTGTTTGCTATTGCTCCCTTCTGCACAAATTATCCACCAAAAATACGCAAAAACGGACGAGCCATCGTAATCAATGGTGTTTTTACTCTTTAGTGTTTGGCAACTGCGCTTTATTGCTGGCTGCAAATTCGGACGAAGGAGAAGGACACTGAATTCAGTTTGGACTTATTTACAAACAAACAAACAGCTGTTTATTAGTAGACAAAGGACAAGTCCCTTGGGAATAGAAAATAAAAATTTTCTAACATCAAAAATCAGGTAAATAAAGTGAAACACCAGGGAAAACCTCTCAAAAATGAAACTTTTTATCAAATATAAGAAAATATGGTAAAATATGGGTAGAAATAAATGTTCTTTCTCACAAATTTGGTCAACAATCCTTTATTCACATTCACATCTCCCAGTTGCTGTTGTGTTGTCGAAACGTTTTAAGTTTTAATGCCACTCCTTACTTTCAGCTAAAAAATTAGTTTTTTTAATATAAGAATAAGGATTGGGTCCATAAATTTAAAACATTTAGAATCATTCTAATTTCTAATGCATAGAAAAATGCTAGCAGAGTTATCACAAGGATGTTATTTTGTGGAATTCTTACTCATCATTAGGCCTCATTATTCAACTGTTGGTTGGAAGAACCTCTAGAGCCTACCTTCAAGCAGGGAGAGAGCCTCCATCCCCTGATATGGCAATATGCTGGAAGTCATAAAAATACAAGTAAATCAAGGAGGCACACTTGTGCCTCTATAAAGAGGCGACCCACCACAATGTTAAGCGATTTCCGGTCCTAGCGATCGCAGAGAGACAGCGGTAATCGCTTTTTGTAGCCCCAGCTCAAACTAAGAAACGTGCAAAATTTCAACCCCCTCCGACTTTATCTTCTTGGGTAAAAGTGGGCCGGAAGTTTTGACCTTCCTACCACAGCCCTCCTTTAACTTTGTGCGATCGAGCTTAAATTTAGAAGTTAAGCTTTACTTGGGCCCGGAAGTTTATTCTCGAAATGTCAGCTCAATCCGATTCCTTCTTCCCTGTTTTCCAAAAACCAAATATAGCCACTTAAAGTTCATTTCTCTTTTTTTTTATCCACGCCTACAGGCCACAGTTGGCAACTGATCCGGGTGAATGAGGACTCATTCGAAGCAGAATTTGACCTGTTAGGGCCTTTTAATATTTTCAGACCGAAAAAATTATCCCCCGAATTTACATTTACGAAAAACCTCGTTTTCTTATAAGAGCCCATGTTAATTTTTCCCACCACAGTCCCCCCCTTTAACGTTGTCTGATGGGGCTGAAATTTAGAGGATAAGCTTTCCTGGGGCCTGGGAGCTTATCATCGAAATTTCAGCTCAATCTGATCACTCCTTCCCTGTTTTCCAAAAACCAAATATCAAGTTTGGTGGGGATTTGCTTGCGTCAAAAATAGATTCCAGTTACTAAAAAACAATTTCAATTGTGTCTCTTTAGTACAGCGGTCGATACTCCTGACTGTCAGGCGGAAGACCCGGGTTTGATTCACCGTCAGAGGAAATTTTTTATATACTGAATTTAAAGTTTAAAAAAGAAACTCAGTTTCTTTTATAAATTATTTGAAAAAAATTACGTTTTCTAAAGAGTTAAAGAGGCTGAGTTACAAGGTCGACCCTTAAAACGTACAGGGATTAGGAGGCACAGTTGGGGGGCTGTTAAAGAGGCTGAGTCACAAGTTCGAACCTTAAAACGTACAGGGATTAGGAGGCACCCTGTACGACGTGATTTGAGTATTCAGGAATTAAAAGCCTTAACACAAGAATGTTCAAGAGTGGGGGTTTGGGGGGGGGCCGCCCCCCAACTTTAACTCCTGACACGATCAGCTAACAGTTAGTCAAGCAATAATAAGTAATAAACTGTACAAAAACGTGCAAAAAATTTTCTGAAAAAAACTACGTTTTCTAAAGAGTTAAAGAGGCTGAGTTACAAGGTCGAACCTTAAAACGTACAGGGATTAGGAGGCACAGTTGGGGGGCTGCCGCCCCCAAACCCCCGCTTTCGCAGCCTTTAAATAAAAAAAAAGTTTTTTAAACTGAAAGTAAGGAGCGACATTAAATCTTAAAACGAACAGAAATTATTCCGTATATGAAAGGGGCTGTGCCCTCCTCAACGCCTCGCTCTTTACGCTAAAGTTTGACTTTCTCACAACTCTTTTTTTTAAACAATAAAAACTTTAGCGTAAAGAGCGAGGCGTTGAGGAGGGCACAGCCCCTTTCATATACGGAATAATTTCTGTTTGTGAGAAGATTTAATGTCGCTCCTTATTTTCAGTTTAAAAAACTTTTTTTTTTTTTATTTAAAGGCTGCAAAAGCGGGGGGTTTTGGGGGCTGCAGCCCCCCATCTTTGTCTCCAAATCCCTGTACGTTTTAAATTTAGATCTTGTAGCTCAGCCTCTTTAACTCTTTATAAAACGTAGTTTTTTTTCAAATAATAATTCTATAAGCTCAATATTTAAATTACCATCCTAAAGACAAATAAAAGCCTATGGCCGCTTTAGCCTGTACTCTGTGGACTAGGGATTTTGTATCAGCAATGCTTTTTACTTGGACTGTTATGAGGGTGCATTTGTTGTATGTGTATCTGAGGGTGCATTGAACAAATATGATTCATCCACCATATATCATGTACAATATAGTGGAATATAATAACTTGAAAAGCTTACAACCCTATTAAACCAATTTAAAAATTCTCTGTTTTCAGATTAACACTTACATGGAAGACACAATCTTATAGTACCAACCACCAGTATCTACATTTACCATATTTGATCTCTACATAAAGAACATTTAAAGTAGTCAGAATGAAGCTACTTCTTCTGCTTGTGTGCTTATGCTCCTTAGTGTATTGCCAAAGGCAACCTGCTGATCTACTAGCATCATCAAATCCTTGTATTTCAAAGCAAAGTTGTGGAGAATGCATAAGAACTCCAACATGTGCATGGTGCTCTCAGCCCGTAAGTCCTTTTTATTTAATGACTTTGTGTGCATTCAAAAAGTCATTTATAATTATTTACACTTTATTGTTAGCTTCATCTAAAGGCCGTCCTGGCTAAATGGACGGGCGCTGGGTTAAGAATTCTTTGTCCAAGGGGCACGGGTTCGATCCCTCGCGTGGGTAGTTATTTGGTTTGGGACGCGGGTCAGTGGTGTGACTCTGTAAGCTTAGTCAGAGTCGACCCAGCTCTAAATTGGTACCTAGAGAAATCTGGGGAAGGTAAGCTGGAAGGGTGTGCGAGAGCACAGGATGGCTGGCCCCCAGCCCCCCAGTGCACTTCCTGGCCAAAGCGCCACGAAACGGAGATCAGTACCGCCGGTTTGGACCTTAAGGGTCTAGTACTGTCATACTTACTTTTGCTTACTTACTTACTTATCTAAAAATGGCTTTAACTATATATTCAAGAACTTATATGCTCAGAATAAGCAGAAGCTGTCAACATTTTTTTGTTTATTCTGCATTTGTTGTGCAAAGAAACTTTTTTATTACCTAGTGTTTTTGAAGACCATGATAAATTATTAATTATCATTCATATTATTGCCTTCTTGAATGCAGGCTTTGTTTCCAACCTATGAAATTACTTATATTTTTTTAACAGGTTCAAATGCACTCAGGTACACATGTAGGAGTTTTTGTATGGGGAGTACATATGTAGTGCATATGATGAGTACATATAAGTACATATGTAGGAATTTTTATATGGGGAGTACATATAAGTACATATGTAGCAATTATTTGTATGGGGAGTACATATTTAGGAATTTTTGTATGGGGAGTACATATGTAGGAATTTTTGTATGGGAATTACATATGTAGTACACATGGGGAGTACATATAAGTGCATATGTAGGAGTTTTGGAAGGGGAGGGAGGAAATAATAAAAAAAAATTATTCGATGATTTCAATAAAAACACATAGAAATTCAGGAAGATTTAGGATTTGGCAGAAGGGGCGCCCCCCTCCCCCCTCCAGCTGTGTATAGAAGGGATGTATATAGAATACATCCCTGAATTCACTATTGTTATTTTCACATAGTTTTTATTTATTTATCATATTATATGTCTATTTTGTTTTTAATTTTGTTATTGCCCTAGATTCTAAGGTTTTTTGTTACTAAAGTATGGAGTGGATTTTAATACGTTAAAGTTTGTCATAGCATTTCAAAATAATTATTACCATTATGATTTTTCTTTTTTAATTAAGACATAATAATAGAGTTTAAAAGTTGCCCAAGTTTGGATGATAGTAAAAATACTTGTTTTCAAAGCTATTAAACCAAGCACAAAAACATTGCAATAAATGCAAATATAGGAGAGCATAACACGGAAAAAGTAAGCAAGAGAAAAGAATGACAAAATTCTGAAAAAGTTCTGGAACTAAATCCTTGGTGAAATCCGACTGACTGGTCATTTTTATCCACTCATTTTTGTCAATAAGTTGCAAAATGTCTGTTCCGAATAGAATACGTGAAATCACTGCACGAATCAGCAACAGGGGGTTCACATCCGGATAGTCTATGGGCATGGGCCATCCTTCAGGAAAAAACAATGGTGGTTCTGGCCACTTCAATTTGCTTATGCTTACAGTAAGTATTAAGTATTATTATATAAGTATTGATAGTCTTTTTTCACTTCGCTTGATGTACCAGTCCTGGTTGAACTTTCTTGACGTAATGAGGCTAGGACTGTTTTGAAAATATTGTAGTTTTAAAGATTGTATTTTAATGTGAGTTCTTTTATATTCTTTTTTCTCATTTGTTTTGCTGAGGACGGCCCTTGGATTCAGGGTTGAAATATTCATTTAAAGTTGCATTCCACTGTCTTATATAAAAAAGTTTCTCTATTGTTCTACTCAAGGTATATAACTTATCTAATAAATATATAACTTATATCATTTATCAGAAAGGTCAAACCTTTGCTCACTCGGTTAGTGGCTCACTGTATTCTTTTTGTTCATTTTTTGTGTGTGTTTCAGGGGCATAATTTGCTGTGGGACAAGGGGGTAACTGCCCCTCTCAGACCTCAGATGGGCCCCCCCAGCTGAAATTTAGTATCTTCAAAAACCTGGTCAAAACTAAGAGAAGCCTGCATAATTCAAGCATGCACAGAAACGGATTAATTTTCATTAGTATATCTTTGCCTTTATGGTACTATATGGCTCATTTTTCATTTTCACTGTTATTGTCACTTGATCTGGGAAAATTGGCTCCAACCTTGCCCCCTCCCAATGAATTTGATGAATTTAGCCTCTGGTGTGTTTACTCCACTGGTACGTTTCTAGTTTTGTCTGTTTGAGAGTAATACACCGAGTGTTACTCCACTTGGCGTATTTTGTTTGTTAGTGTCCACTGGTGTGTTTCTAGTTTTCAGTTTTGTATGACTTTAACTTACGTAAACCTTTCTTCGTTCCCATTTTATTTTGATATGTTACATTTTGTTCTTTTTTTTACATATATACTTCTAAAGTTAAATTCAATCCTGGTTGCTGGTTTTGTACTTTTAGAAAACAAAATATCTTTTCTAAGTGTATGCACCACATACTAAATTTACCAAAATGAACTTAGGTTGAACTTCACTTCGTAACTTTACTTTGACAAAAAGAGAAAAAAACACAGGTCAAAGAAGAACACGAGAAAAATCATACTCATTAAAAATAATAAGAAAAAGAAGGAAAAAAGTGAAAAAAAAGACGAAAAGAGCAGTCAATATATCCGCTCAGCCATTATCAATGTAAAAGGAAGAAGAAAAGTGTGGATACAAATCCACAGGTTTTGTATCCACGACAAAATTTAGAAAAAAAACAAAATTTAAAAAGACAGAAAAGACAAAATTTAGAAAAAAAGAGAAGAGTCCACTCAAGTAATGGTGAAAAGATGACTTTTCACCGTTAACTAGCCCTTTCAAGGAGGCACAGTTGTGCCTCTTTAAAGAGGCGACCCACCACAATGTTAACCGATTTCCGGTCCTAGCGGTCGCAGAGAGACAGCGGTGATCGCATTTTGTAGCCCAAGCTCCAACTAAGAAATGTGCAAAATTTTACCCCCCTCTGACTTTATCTTCATGGGTAAAAGTGGGCCGGAAGTTTTGACCCTCCGACCACAGCCCCCCATTTAACGTTGTCCGATTAGGCTGAAATTCAGAGGTTCAGCTTTCCTAGGGCCCGGGAGCTTATCTTCGAAATTTCAGCACAATCTGATCACTCCTTCCCTGTTTTGCAAAAAACAAATATAGCCACTTAATGTTCATTTCTCTTTTTTTTTTATCAGCCACGCCTACAGGCCACAGTTGGCACCGGATCCGGGTGAATGAGGACTCATTCGAAGCAGAATTCGACCTGTTAGGGCCTTTTGATATTTTCAGACCGAAAAAATTGTCCCCAGAATTTACATTTACGAAAAACCTCGTTTTCCTATAAGAGCCCATGTTAAATTTCCCCACCACAGCCCCCCTTTAACGTTGTCCGATAGGGCTGAAATTTAGAGGATAAGTTGTCCTAGGGCCTGGAAGTTTATCCTCAAAATTTCAGCTCAGTCCGATCCTTTTTCCTGTTTTCCAAAAACCAAATATCAAGTTTTGTGGGGATTCGCTTGCGTCAAAAATAGATACGAGAGACTAAAATAATATAACAAGTGTCTCTGTGGTACTATGGTCGCTGTTCCTGACTGGCAGGCGGAAGATCCGGGTTCGATTTCCTGTCAGAAAAAATTTTTTATATACTGAATTTAAAGTTTAAAACTCAGTTTCTTTTTTAAATCCAATCTTTTAACTCCTTCGGCTCAAAAAGTATCACTAGAGGAATCTCACAGTCAGCGTTCAGGCTATCGGTAAATCTCCATTTTTTCGGTAACATGTCATATACACACATACTTAAAGAAAAGTTGAAAACATACAATATTTCTGTGCATTTGATTTGAGTATTCAGGAACTAAAAGCCTTAACAGAAAAATCTTCAAAAGCGGGGGGTTTGGGAGGCGGCAGCCCCCCATCTTTAACTCCCGAAAAGATCAGCTAACAGTTAGTTAAGCAATGCTAAGTAATAAATTGTACAAAAATGTGCAGAAACTATTTGAAAAAAACTACGTTTTCTAAAGAGTTAAAGAGGCTAAGTCACAAGTTCGAACCTTGAAACGTACAGGGATTAGGAGGTGCAGTTGGGGGATGCCGCCCCCAAACCCCCGCTTCCGTATATGAAAGGGGCTGTGCCCTCCTCAACGCCTCTCTCTTTACGCTAAAGTTTGACTTTCTCACAACTCTATTTTTTAGACAATAAAAACTTATCCTCAAAATTTCAGCTCAATCCGATCCTTCCTTCCCTATTTTCCAAAAACCAAATATCAAGTTTTGCGGGGATTGCACTTCCCGTTTTAATTTTAATGCACATTCCCGTTTAAGGAAATGTGCATTGCATTCAAAAACCAAGACATAAAGTTGACAGGGTTGCCTAAAAATAATGAAGAAAATAAACAATTTGCAGCAATGATGAAGCCAAGATTTATATGTATTGGCTTCATCTAGATTGTCCAAACTAGCAAAGAGTATAGCAAGCTTATCAGATAAAAAAAAACATGTTCATCTTTAAAAGAAATAAAAATAAGCTGTGCTATCTAGGACTACAGTATACAGTTATTAAGTTCGAAAATAAATAAACTATGCATAAAGGACGTAATTGAAGAATACTAAATGAAATAAAGTATTTACAATAAATATGAAATCTTTTTCTATACATTTAGCTCACATTGGGCCGAAAAAAAAAACACTTTTGTCTAAAGAATGAAAAACAAATTCGCGTTCATTTTTACCGACAAACAGCCAATATTCTGCAAACTAACCTATCCCTATGATTTTTATAATCAATAAAAATTAGTCTTAACAAAATAATCTGCCAACTTCCACAACACGCCCATTTAAATATAAATAAACGAATTATATTAATTTATTTAATTTTGTGAAGAATCCATTAAATATTTAGTTTTTTATTTAATTTTAATTTAAATTTAAACAAATAAATAAAATGAATAATAATAATATGAATTTAACCTAGATTCATCTAAATTTAACAAACTTCTAGTATTAAGGGGAGTTCCCTTATTTGGGACAATTTAGTTTATTACGCCTAATTTCTGGTTTTGTTTCGGTGGATCGCCAAGGTCTTGCAGCCAAAACCATGCCACAAGTATACTGTCCAGTTCTAAATGCCTTATTAGAACCTTATAACCTAAAGAACCTTATTAGAACCTTATATGCCCTCAGGGCATAACTTAAAATCCTTGCTCTGAAGGTTGTGGGGGAGTGTCCTCCTTAAAAACATATTTTATTCTCAAAAGATTCGAGCTCTCTTTTTCCAGTTTAGTATAAGTAACTGCACGTTTAACAGCCGTGTATAGTAACAGGACCGTATAAAAATTATATAATATTATATATAAATAATTTATATAGGAATAGATCCTATATAAATTATAGGATCTATAATTTTGCGAATATTTCTTAATTTATCAAACAGTTCTGGGTAACGAACTGTAAGGAAATAGCGACTCGACCCAATAGTAACCGAAACTCAATAAAAAAATTTTTTGATAACAATTATTGCATCTAAAAGATTAGCTTTTTATGCTGATTAAGTATAAAAAAAATTGTAAATTGTAAAAAAAAACATTGTAAAAAAAAAATTGTAAATTCTATTCTTTGTTTCGAATCGTTGTGATGATATAGGGGCACCAAACCGCAATTTGCTTTACCATACAAGATCAGGTCAGAGGTCATTTGCGTTACCATACAGAGGTTACCACAAGGCAAAGTACTGATCAGTTATGCAAATTCGCGCTGAATTATTAATATTCTTACAGAGAGCCAAGTCACATTACTCTGACCCGAAATCTGACCTTTTGAAATTGGCTTTCCTTTCTGATTTATTTGAGCATTTAAATAACTTGAATAAAAGTCTTCAAGGGTGGAATGAAAATATCATTACAACAAAAGACAAACTCCAAAAAATTGAAAATTAAAAATAAAAAAAAAATTGAATTGTGGTCATCATCTATAAATCAAAAGAACTTTTGATTTATTTTCGTCGGCACAAGATTTCATTGAAGAAGTCAGAAGCGACATAAACATCAACGGATATATATTTGGGAAAAATGGTGTTAGATAATTTGAATAAAGAATTGTGTTATCACTTCTCACTGCAAGAGATATCGGATAACACTGGGCAAAAATGGATATTAAATCCCTTTTTAAATACAGCTATAAATAAGACAAATTTAGCAACTAAGCTCAAAGAGAATCTGCAGGAATTATCCACCGATGGGATGTTACACTTAGAATTCAAGTCTGAAAATTTTAATATCTTTGATTAAAAAAACAAAAACAGAATATCCGGAATTAACTACCAAGGTTTTGAAATGTTCGATTCCATTTTCTACTTTCCACAGAAGGAAAAAGCTACGTTCCAAGAAGGTATTGTGAAGTACAAAAATCAGGGAGCAAAAAAATGTACCTGTTGATGCAAGGCAACCAAAGACAGATACATCCAGTCCCGCTTATGCACTTGAATCTCATGCCGCCCGTTTTAAAGCAGCTGATGCATCTCCTCAATTCTACCAGCCCCTCCTCTTGAAACCCTTGAGAAGCTGGCAAGAGCCAACATTAACCAGTATTCCGCCAATCCGTCCAGTCCAAACAGCCAACAGGTTCGGAATTTCAGAGAGATCAAAGATCAGCGTACCCTTCAAACCATATTTCCCGAGCTTCCCAACATAGAACCGATTCAGTGTGTTGGCACGCAAATTCGTCGACCCCTATTCATTTCCAAAAATACGACTCTAAACTGTCAAGTCACTTGTGAACAAAATGGAAGACCGAACTATGCATGAAAAATGAGCTTGTTGATATTGCTTGTACCTGTGAATCGTAGTCTTCGACTGAGGAGTTAGTTGCATTTGGCGGATATGATACATATTTTAAGCACTTGGTGGTAGCGTTAGGATTACTTGTCGATCGACAATTATCCTATATTCCAATAATCCAATAAAAAGCAGAATTCTCGATTTCAACAAAAAACCAAATAAACACGGTTTGGAAGTCCTATGGTGATGATGCAGGCTTAAAAAGCTACCTAAGGTAGTGGCATCACTGGTGATTTGTGCCTTTTACTATTCAACGCGTAGTCCTTATCGTCGAGATCTTGTGACTTTCTTACATCATTTCACTGACGATATACGATCCTTTTACCGTACCGTAGGTATCATAATGTGTGACGACTTTAATGATTTGGATCCCAATTGGCTAAGCAATTCTGTGTTGCTTAAACAGGTTATTCCAATATAACGAAAAACCATGGATTACACAAGACCTGAGGAAAAATTCAAAAGATTAAGAAGTAGAACTGTGTATAAATTAAGATGTTCGCGTAAACAGTATGGTTCTGAAATAATAAGTGATATATATATATATATATATATATATATATATATATATATATATATATATATATATATATATATATATATATATATATATATATATATATATATATATATATATATATATATATATATATATATATATATATATATATATATATATATAATATATATATATATATATATATATATATATATATATATATATATATATATATATATATATATATATATATATATATATATATATATATATATATATATATCGAACCCAAGGAAGTTAATGATATAGTTCAGAACATTATTGGTAAAAAAAAGGTGACCAAGCTTGTTGAAGTGAGAGATGATGATGGTAAATCATTGTTAACTAGCGAAGCTAATAATTTTTTCGTATCGATTTGCAGAATTCATCCGCGACTAACAACCTTACCACCTAATGACTCGATTTCCAATAATCCTATCCTAGAGATTAGTTCAGTAGCAAGAAATTGAAGGCATTTGATTCTCGTGAATCTAATTACCCAAATGAGATGCCGATCAAATTATTTATTGAGTGTGCTGATCTTTTATGTACTCCTTTAACAAACATTTTTAACCATTTTTTTTTATTAATGGTGTTTTTCCTAGTACTTTTAAACAGACATATGTTACTCCAATTCCCAAGTGTAAAGCACCCAAAGGTATTACTGATTTCAGGTCGATTTCGAAAACACCGGCTCTTTCGAAAGTGTTTGAAAGCTTTATTTCGAATGTTTATTTGAGAACATAAATGATAAGATAGATTTTCTACAACTTGGATTTAGAGCCGGGTATAGTACTATTCATTATTTGGTTGCTATGTTGGAAACCATCCTTAAACACTTAGAAAAAGATGGGACATATGTTAATGCATAATTTGCTGATAAAATTAAGGCTTTTGACAGTCTTGACCATAATTTGGCTGTGGAAGAAGCTGAGGCTGTGGGTCCCCGTGATGTACGTATGCTTGTAATTTCTCTTTTTAAAATGTCTCAGTGACTCCACCTCCCTGATCATGAGTCATCTGGATTTTAGATATTTTTTGCGGTTCACCAAAAGGGACTAAATTAGGCCCACTTTCATATTCTCATTGTTTTTAACCGTTTTAACAACAATTCGTGGGCGTTTAAAAATTGCTGATGACTTAACTGCCTCAGCACTGCGACTAAGCCATCCAACTACCAAAGAGTCTGACTTGACGAGAATTTAAATGATTTAAAAGCTGAATTACGATGGGTAAAACTGATGGTCAGTGAGACTAAGAGATCTCCTATGACTTTTTCCTTCCTAAAGATTGAAATATTGAAATATTTAATTTTTTTTCAATTAAATGTTTTTGAAATATTTAATTATGTTACTAATAATTACAAAATAAACTATGTTGAGAGCCACTCTTCCCATATTTCCCTGCTGCCAACAAAGAAAACAGTTAAAAATAGTTGGAATAATTTTGGACGAAGATCTAAAATGGAACTCGCACGTTGACTATCTGACTAAAAAAGGTGCCTCGCTTTTACTTTCTTTTTCTCACCTCAACAGATTTGATATCCCAACTCATACCCCATTTGTATACCCCAATTATGTTGAATTTCTCTTGAATATGCATGTCCAGCTTGGCATCCGGGGTTGACAAAAGATCAATCAGATAGAGTTGAGATAGTACACAAAAGAGCTGTGAACAATATACTTGAACACAACAACTACTCAGCATATGATGATGCACTGAAACAATTCAACACAACATAAGTATATATGCGAATAATAACGAAAATTTTCTTTAAAAATGAAACACATCATAACGCGCTGAATGAGAAGTTCCCAGTACGTCAGAGCAACAGTTTCAGTTGCTATTTTGCATTCGATAAGATCATTCCCGTCATAATGCGCTAAACATTTGCCATTGCGCGTGTGTAAAGAGGTGGAGTGATGAAGAAATGTCTAGATTGATGTGTTCCAAATATCTTTAATGGAGAGTATATGACATTCCTCTGCTTTTCGTATATATATTTATGCTGTGCACTTCAACTTGGATTCACGTGATAGTCGTAGACATGATCCGACACATCAATTTGGACTAACGTGTTAAAACTGATCGCTTTATCCGACCTTGAGAGCCCCCCTAGTGAAGGACCAGTCACTAGACTCTGATAAATAAAATAATTCTCCACATTTATTGACTTACCCAGCCTCTAGTAGCGAGAGATATTGCAAATAATTTGTCCCTTATTTTACTCGGTATTTAATAATATTACCTGAACAAATATTTAATGTTTGATGCAGTTTATTTCAGGTATTTGCCTGTGAGTGTTTCTGAACTTATGTTGGGCATTACTCAATTTAATGCGTGCATAGCGTACCTTTTATAAAGTATTTTATATCCATTTATATTTTAATTGATGTAATCCGAATAATACATGGTCACTTATAATCATAAACCACGTGACCTGACTCTTGACACATAAATTTTTATGACTCATGTTAATCACTTGACCTTGGATCAGCATCTGCTACTTTAAATTTTTGATATTGCTTGGGTTTTTTCTTGATCCTTGTTTTGTTTTGTCTTTTTTTAAACATTGACAAGCTTATGTTTGCTCCAGCTATTGGAGAAAATAAATATATTCTATTCACTAGGAAGACTTAAAATTTCTCAAGAAATTATTTTTGTCATTTGAAAAGCCAAAAACTTTTTTTTCTTCAAAACCTAGGTTCTTTTAAGAAACCTATTCCTCTTTAGAAGCCTGCTTGAACTAATTCTGAGTATAATACTACTACTGCTCGTGTTAGATCCAAGAGTTAAAATTTCTTAAGAAAGTATTTTTGTCAAGTATTGTTGAAAGTTTGTCCAAAGGATGGGGGGTTCGATCCCTGGTGTGGCCGGTTATTTGGTTTGGGACAAGGGCCAGTGGCGTGACTATGTAAGCCTAGCCAGAGTCAACCCAGCTCTAAATCTGTGCCTGAAGAAGCCTGGGGAAGGTAAGCAGGAAGGGTGTTCGAAAGCAGGAAGGGTGTTCCCAAACCCTCCATTGCACTTCCTGGCTAAAGGGCCTTGAAACGGAGACTAGCACCGCCGGTTTGAACTTTAAGGGTCTAGTACCGTATAATTTATCCTCCCTCTGTATCATGCCATTGTAATGACTACTGTCATTACTGTGGCATCCAGCATCTACGACAAAATTAAACGGATATTCTTAAACACACAAACAAATGCAAAGGAAAATCATAACCATGATCCGCTAAATTTTTTACAAAAGACGCTAATTTTTATAGAAACGCTAAGGAACAACAATAGCATAGTTATATAGGGGAAGGAGGACAGCTGTCCCTCGCCGTAAGTAGTATTGTATCAATGCTTCCGAGCAGAGAGGTAGCCAATGTAGCTATAACAGTTACAACGGGGGTGTCTCACCATATAGCTATAATATAAGGTAGCAGACAGTCCCACCATATAGCTATAATATATTCGAGCAGAGTGTCTCCCAATATAACTATAATATATACAAGCACACAGTCCCCCCATATAGCTATAACGATAAGTAGCGCACAGTCCCACCATATAGCTATAACGGTAATTAGCGCACAGTACTCCCGCCATACAAGGAGACAGTACAATGACCGGATTCAACCTACCATGAAAATTCGTGCTGTTCACGAAACCATGGTTTTGGAGTTAAATAACATGTTTCAGTTAAAAGTCGTGCGTGATTTCAGGGTATGGTGATTCGTTTCCTAGTATGATGTTATTAAATTCTGTCTTTAAATTAATTTGTTAGGTGTGGTTGTTTTATGTTCAACCTTGAACACGGGTATAAAAACTCTGACAATGAGTTATTTTCTCAGTTCAAAATTGGCATTTGAAATATAATGATGCAATATCAAAACAAGAAAAAAGTATGTAAACACTGTATTTAAATGGCTTGCGAGCTTAGTACATGAGGTAAATCATACCTATTTTTTATTCCGGCCCAAAGTCCCCCCCCCCAAGCCACAGTCTTCCACCCCCATTCCACCAACCCCCCACCCTCCAACCCCCGCCCCTCCTACCCCCCCCCCCCCTCCAACCGCCCCCCTCCAATCCCTCCAACTTTTTTTTACATCTCTTAGAATGTCATGAAACACTTAAAACACAAAAAATTCACATTTAATATTTTCCAACTTCAAAATGGGAATGATATAGATATGTGTGTCGCAACTTTTACTATTAGAAAAATAATGTTTGTCGTGACCACTTTTTTTTTCTTTTTTTCTGAAAGTTTTTTTAACTTTTTTTTTCTGACAGTTTTTTTTTAAATTTTTTTTTATTGGACTAAAAATTTTTTTTTGGACTTCGAAATTATTCAACTTTTTTTTTACGTATCTTAAAATGACATCGATGACATACCAGTAAAAATTATGTATGACTCAAAATAGAATAATGATTATTCTACTGATTACGAACTAAGAGAAGACAATAACTACAATATGAAGAGAGAACATGGTAAACTATTTTATGGAACGGATTCAAAATGTGGATCCTTTGTCGGATATGCTGGATAAAATTGACAAAATCTAAGTATCAGATTGAATAAATGCTTTATCAACATTATTTGTCGGATATGACGGATAAAATTGACAAAATCTAAGTATCAGAGTGATTAAATGCTTTATCAACATCCTTTGTTGGATATCTCGGATAAAATCTAAGTATCAGAGTGATTAAATTCTATATCAACATCCCTTTCTCGGATACATGGGATAAAATTGATAAAATCTAAGTATCAGAGTGAATAAATGCTTTATCAACATCCTCTAAATGCATTATCAACATCAATTGTCGGGTATGTCGGATAAAATTGAAAAACTGTATGTATCAGTTTGATTAAATTCTATATCAACAGCCCTTTCTCGAATACATGGGATAAAATTGACAAAATCTAAGTATCGGATTGATTAAATTCTATATCAACAACCCTTTCTCGAATATATGGGATAAAATTGAAACAAATCTAAGTGTCAGAGTGAATAAATTTTTATATCAACATGTATTGTCAGATACATCGAATATAATTGACAAAATCTAAGTATCAGAGTGAATAAATGCTTTATCAGCATCCATTGTTGGATATCTCGGGTAAAATCTAAGTATCAGAGTGATTAAATTCTATATCAACATCCCTTTCTCGGATATATAGGATAATATTGATAAAATCTAAGTATCAGAGTGAATAAATGCTTTATCAACATCCTCTAAATGCATTATCAACATCAATTGTCGGGTATATCGGATAAAATTGACAAAATCTTAATATCAGATTGATTCATTTATAAATCAACAATCATTTTTCGAATACAGGGGAGAAAACTAACAAAATCTTAGCATCAAATTGACTGGATCATATATCAACAACATTTTCTTGAATACATGGGATAAAATTGAAAAAATCGAAGCGTAAGAGTGAATAATTTTTTTTATGTCAGAATTTATTGTGCAATACATAGAATATAATTGAAAAAATCTCTAAGTATCATACTGAATAAATGCTTTATCAACATCATTTGTCGGATATGTCGGACAAAATTTTTTTATCAAGGAAATATCTGAATGTGTTTAAGGTATATTACGAATGGCTTGCAAAAAAAAACACGAAAATACTATTAGAATGAATAAATTTTTTATCAACATCCGTTGTCGGATATGTCATTATAAGAAAATTGTAAGTAGTTAAGTAAGTAAGTAACTAACTCTTTCTTGAGTTCACCTCTTGGATATACAATGCATAAATTTAATTAAGGAAATTATGAAAAAAAATTGATAAAATTGTTTATTAACATTCATTATCGATTGAAGTCACTTCCTAGACAGACAATACAGCAATTTCACAAAATCTAAGTATAAGAGTGATTAAATTTTATATCAACATCCATTTATCGGATACACAGGAAAAAGTTGACAAAATCTAAGTGTTAGAGTGAATAAATTTTTTCTATTAACATCTTTTGTCAGGTACATCGGATAAAATTTACAAAATCTAAGTGTCGGAGAGAATAATTTTTTTTACCAACATCCTTTGTTAGATACATAAATAAAATTTACATAATGTAAATTTCAGAATGAATAAATGCTTTAACAACATCTTTTATCGAATATGTCGGACAAAATTGACAAAATCTAAGTATCAGTGTGAATAAATTCTATATCAATATCCTTTTCTCGGATACATGGGATAAAATTGGCAAATTCTAAGTGTTAGAGTGAATAAATTTTGTTTATCAACATCCTTTGCCAGATACATCGGATAAAATTGACAAAATCTAAGTATCAGAGTGAATAAATTCATTATCAACATCCTTTGTCGGATATGTCGGATAAAATTGACAAAATCTAAGTATCAGAGTGAATATTTTTTTTCAACATCCTTTGCCAGATACATCGAATAAAATTGATAAAATATAAGTGTCAAAGTGAATAAATTTTTTTTATCCACATCATTTGTCAGATACATCAAATAAAATTGACAAAGTCTAAATATCAGATGAAAAAATGCTTTAACAAAATCCTTTATCTCATATATCGGTTAAAATTGACGAATTCGAAGTATCAGAGTGACTAAATTCTATATCAACATCCTTTTCTCGGATACATAGAATAAAATTTACAGAATCTAAGTGTCAGAGTGAATAAATTTTTTTTATCAACATCCTTTGTCAGATACATCAAATAAAATTGACAGAATCTAAGCATCAGAGTGAACAAATTTTTTTTATCCACATCCTTTGTCAGATACATCAAATAAAATTGCAAAATCTAGATTTCAGAATGAATAAATTCATTATCAACATCTTTTATCGGTTATGTCGGATAAAGTTGATAAAATCTGAGTGTTGGAGTGAATAATTTTTTTATCAACATCTTTTGTCAGATGCATCGGATAAAATTGACAGAATCTAAGTGTCAGAGTGAATAAATTTTTTTATCAACATCCTTTGTCAGATACATCAAATAAAATTGGAAAAATCTAAATTTCAGAATGAATAAATACTTTAACAACATCCTTTACCGGATATTTTGGATAAAATTGACGAAATCTAAGTATCAGAGTGACTAAATTCTATATCAGCATCCTTTTCTCGGATACATAGGATAAAATTGACAAATTCTAAGTGTTAGAGTGAATAAATTTTTTCTATCAACATCCTTTGTCAGATATATCAAATAAAATTGACCAAATCTAAATTTCAGAATGAATAAATTCACTATCAACATCTTTTGTCGGATATGTCGGATAAAGTTGACAAAATCTAAGTGTTGGAGTGAATAATTTTTTTTATCAACATCTTTTGTCAGATACATCGGATAAAATTGACAGAATCTAAGTGTCAGAGTGAATAATTTTTTTTATCAACATCCTTTGTCAGATACATCAAATAAAATAGACAAAATCTAAATTTCAGAATGAATAAATGCTTTAACAACATCCTTAACCGGATATGTCGGATAAAATAGACAAAATCTAAGTATCAGAGTGACTAAATTCTATATCAACACCGTTTTCTCGGATACATAGAATAAAATTGACAAATTCTAAGTGTTAGAGAGAATACATTTTTTTTATCAACATCCTTTGCAAGATACATCGGATAAAATTGACAAAATCTAAATATCAGAGCGAAAAAAATCATTGTCAACATCTTTTGTCGGATATGTCAGACAGAATTGACAAAATCTCAGTATCAGAATGAATAATTTTTTGTATCAAAATCCTTTGCCAGATACATCAAATAAAACTGATAAAATATAAGTGTCAGAATGAATAAATTTTTTCTTATCAATAACCTTTGTCAGATACATCAATGAAAATTGTAATTATATAAACTTTAGTATAAAACAACATCCTTTGTTAGAATTGTTGGATAAAATTTTCAGAACATAATTATTAGAATTATCCAATTCTTTATCAAAGTCCCTTTCTCGGAAACATGGGATACAATTGACAAATTCTAAGTATCAGAGTGAATAAATTCATTATCAACATTACGAGGTTACGTGCGCGCAAGTAACCTCGTCTAAATTAACCTTAAAAATGAAATAAAGCTATGTCGACATTGTATATTTTATTCAACATATCCGAAAATTGAAGCTGAAAAAGCATTTATTCACTCTGAAATATGCAAAGTCGACAGCTTTATTTCATTTTTTAAGGTTAATTTAGACGAGGTTACGTGCGCGCACGTAACCTCGTCTAAATTAACCTTAAAAAATTAAATAAAGCTATGTCGACTTTGCATATTTTATTCAACGTATCCGAAAATTGATTCTGAAAAAACATTTATTCACTCTGAAATATGCAAAGTCGACATAGCTTTATTTCATTTTTAAGGTTAATTTAGACGAGGTTACGTGCGCGCACGCAACCTCGTCTAAATTAATCCTAAAAAATTAAATAAAGCTATGTCGACTTTGCATATTTTATTCAACATATCCGAAAATTGATGCTGAAAAAGCATTTATTCACTCTGATATTTAGATTTTGTTAATTATAATTGTTGTAACTGATAAAAGATGTTGATAAAAAATAAATTATTCACTCTGATACTTAGCTTATGCCAATTTTATCCCATGTACCTGAGAAAGGGATGCTGATATAGAATTTAATCCATCGGATGCTTAGATTTTGTCAATTTTATCCCCATGTACCTGAGAAAGGGATGTTGATATAGAATTTAATCAATCTGATACTTAGATTTCGTAAATTTTATCCGATATTTTATCCTATGTATCCGAGAAAAGGATGCTGATATAGAATTTAGTTACTCTGATACTTAGATTTTGTCAATTTTATCCGACATATCCGATAAAGGATGTTGTTAAAGCATTTTTTCATTCTGAAATTTAGATTTTGTCAATTTTATTTGATGTATCTGACAAAGGATGTTGATAAAAAAATTTATTCACTCTGACACTTAGATTCTCTCAATTTTATCTGATGTTTTTGGAATTTAATCACTCTGATAATTAGATTCTGTCAGTTTTATCTGACATCCGACAAAGGATGTTGATAATGAATTTATTCACTCTGATACTTAGATTCTGTCAGTTTTAGCAGGCATATACGACAAAGGATGTTGATAATGAATTTATTCACTCTGATACTTAGTTTCTGTCAATCTTATCCAACATATCCGACAAAGGACATTGTTTCATTCTTAAATTTAGATTATGTCAATTTTATTTGATGTATCTGTCACAGGTTGTTGATAAAAAAAAATTATTCACTCTGGCACTTATTTTGTATCAATTTTATTCGATGTATCTGGCAAAGGATGTTGATAAAAAAATTATTCACTCTGATACTTAGATTTTAACAATTTTATCCGACATATCCGACAAAAGGATGGATGTATCCGATAAAAAAACTTTGAAAACGAATTTATTCTTTCTCATACTTAGATTTTGTCAATTTCATCCGATGTATCCGACATGTGATCTTGATAATGCATTTAAGGGATATTGATAAAGCATTAATTCACTCTGATACTTAGATTTTGTCAATTTTATCCCTAGTGTCTGAGAAAGGAATGCTGATCCAGAACAAAATAATTCTGAAACTTACATTTTGTCAATTTTGCCCTGAGTACTTGAGAAAAGGATTTCGATTTCGAATTTAATCAATCTTATGCATAGATATTGTTAATTTTATCCGATATAGCCGACAAATTATGTTAATAATGCATTTTAAGGATGTTGATAAAGCATTTATTCACTCTGATACTTAGATTTTGTCAATTTTATCCCATGTATCCGAGAAAGGGATGTTGATATAGAATTAAATCACTCTGATACTTAGATTCTGTCAGTTTTATCTGACATATTTGACAAAGCAGGTTGATATTGCATTTATTCCCTGTGGAACTTATAATTCGTCAATTGTACCACTTGTATCCCAGAAAGAGATTTTAATAAAGAATTGAACAACTATAATACTTATGTTCTGTAAATAGTATCAAACCAGTCTGACGTAGGATGTTGTTTTATTCTGAAATTTTTATTAGTTCAATTCTATTTGATGTGTCTGACGAAGGATGTTGATAAAAAAAATTTATTCACTCTGACACTTATATTTTATCAGTTTTATTCGATGTATCTGGCAAAGGATGTTCGTAAAAAAAATATTCACTCTGATACTTAGATTTTGTCAATTTTATCCGTTATATCCGACAAAGGATGTTTATAATGAATTTATTCATTCTGAAATTTAGATTTTGTCAATTTTATCCGATGTATCTGGCAAAGGATGTTTAAAAAAAAAAAAATTGTTCACTAACATTTAGAATTTGTCAATTTTATCCTATATATCCGAGAAAACGGTGTTGATATAGAATTAAGTCACTCTGGTATTTAGATTTTGTCAATTTTATCTGACATATCCGATAAAGGATGTTGTTAAAGCATTTATTCATTCTGAAATTTAGATTTTGTCAATTCTTTTTGATGTATCTGACAAAGGATGTTGATAAAAAAAAAATTATTCACTCTGACACTTATATTTTATCAATTTTATTCGATGTATCTGGTAAAAGATGTTGATAAAAAAAATTATTCACTCAGATAGTTAGATTTTGTCAATTTTATCCGACATATCCGACAAAGGATGTTGATAATGAATTTATTCATTCTGAAATTTAGATTTTGTCAATTTTATTTGATGTATCTGACAAAGGATGTTGATAAAAAAATTTATTCACTCTAACACGTAGAATATGTCAATTTTATCCTATGTATCCGAGAAAAGGATGTTGGTATAGAATTTAGTCACTCTCATACTTAGATTTTGTCAATTTTATCCGACATATCTGGTAACGGATGTTGTTAAAGCATTTATTCATTCTGAAATTTAGATTTTGTAAATTTTATTTGATGTATCTGACAAAGGATGTTGATAAAAAAATTTATTCACTCTGACACTTAGATTCTGTCTATTTTATCCGATGTATCTGACAAATGATGTTGATAAAAATTTTTTTTTTCACTCCAACACTTAGATTCTGTCAACTTTATCCGACATATCCGATAAAGGATGTTGTTAAAGCATCTCTTCATTCTAAAATTTAGATTTTGTCAATTCTATTTAATGTATCTGACAAAGGATGTTGATAAAGAAAAATTTATTCACTCTGACACTTGTATTTTATCAATTTTATTCGATGTATCTGGCAAAGGATGCTGATAAAAAAAGATTATTCACTCAGATACTGAGATTTTGTCAATTTTATCCAACATATCCGACAAAGGATGTTGATAATGAATTTATTCATTCTGAAATTTAGATTTTGTCCATTTTATTTGATGTATCTGACAAAGGATGTTGATAGAAAAAATTTATTCACTCTAACAGTTAGAATTTGTCAATTTTATCCTATGTATCCGAGAAAAGGATGTTGATATAGAATTTTGTCACTGTGATACTTAGATTTTGTCAATTTTATCCGACATATCCGGTAAAGGATGTTGTTAAAGTATTTATTCATTCTTAAATTTATATTTTTCCTATTTTGTTGGATGTATCTGACAAATGATGTTGATAAAAAAATTTATTCAATCGGACACTTAGTTTCTGTAAATTTTTTCCGATGCATCTGACAAAGGATGTTGATAAAAAAATTATTAACTCTAACACTCAGATTATGTCAACTTTATCCGACATAACCGATAAAGGATGTTGATAATAAATTTATTCATTCTGAAATTTAGATTTTGTCAATTTTATTTGATGTATCTGACAGGATGTTGATAAAAAAAAAATTATTCACTCTGACACTTAGATTTTGTCAACTTTATTTGATGTATCTGACAAAGGATGTTGATAAAAAAAATTATTCACTCTGACACTTAGATTCTGTCAATTTGGTCCTATGTATCCGAGAAAAGGATGTTTATATAGACTTTAGTCACTCTTATAATTAGATTTTTTCAATTTTATCCGATATATCCGATAAAGGATGTTGTTAAAGCATTTTTTCATCTGATATTTAGACTTTTTCAATTTCATTTGATGTATTTAACAAAGGATGTTGATAATAAAAATTATTAACTCTAAAACTTAGAATTTGTAAATTTTATTCAATGTAACTGGCAAATTATGATGTAAAAAAAAATTGTTTCCGCAGATACTTAGATATTGTCGATTGTATCCGACATATCTGAATAAAGATGTTGATAGTGAATTTATTCCCTCCAACATTAAGATTTTGTCAATTTTATCCGATGTATCTGATAAAGAATGTTGATAGAAAAAATTTATTCTGTAACACTTAGAATTTATTAATTTTATCCTATGTATCCGAGAAAAGGATGTTGATATAGAATTTAGTCACTCTGATACTTAGATTTTGTCAATTTTATCCGACATATCCGATAAAGGATGTTGTTAAAGTATTCATTCCTTTTGAAATTTAGATTTTGTCAATTTTATTTGATGTATCTGACAAAGGATGTTGATAAAAAAATATTCACTCTGATACTTACATTCTGTCAATTTTATCCGATGTATCTGACAAAAGATGTTGATAAAAAAAAAATTTATTCACTCTAACACTTAGATTTTGTTAAATTGTTCCTATGTATCCGAGAAATAGATGTTGATATAGTATTTAATCACTCTTATACTTAGATTTTCTGAAATTGCTGTATTGTCTGTCTAGGAAGTGACTTCAATCGATAATGAATGTTAATAAAAAATTTGTTCAATTTTTTTTTTCATAATTTCCTTAATTAAATTTCTGTATTGTGTATCCAAGATGTGAATTCAAGAAAGAGTTTTTTACTTACTTACTTACCTACTTACAATTTTTTCATAATGACATATCCAACAACGGATGTTGATAAAGAATTTATTCATTCTGATAGTATTTTAGTGTTTTTTGCAAGCCATTCGTACTATACCTTAAACGCATTCAGATGTTTCCTTGATAAAAAGTTTTGTCCGACATATCCGACAAATGATGTTGGTAAAGCATTTATTCAGTCTGATACTTAGATAGTTTTTCAATTATATTCGATGTATCTGACAATAGATATTGATATAAAAAAATGTATTCACTCTGACGCTTAGATTTTTTCGATTTTATCCCATTTATTCGAGAAAGGTTTGTTGATATAGAATTTATTCAATCCGATACTTAGATTTTGTCAATTTTGTCCCATGTATTCGAGAAAGGGTTGTTGATATAGAGTTTAATCCAACTGATGCTTAGATTTTGTCAATTTTATCTGATATACCCGACAAATGATGTTGATAATGCATTTAGAGGATGTTGATAAAGCATTTATTCACTCTGATACTTTGATTTTATCAATTTTATACCATGTATCTGAGAAAGGCATGTTGATATAGAATTTAATCACTCTGATACTTAGATTTTATCCGAGATATCCAACAAAGGATGCTGATAAAGCATTTATTCACTCTGATACTTAGATTTTGTCAATTATATTCGATGTATCTGAAAATAGATATTGATATAAAAAATTTATTCACTCTGACGCTTAGATTTTTTTAATTTTATCCTATATATTCTAGAACGGCTTGTTGATATAGAATTTAATCAATCAGATACTTAGATTTTGTCCATTTTATCCCATTTATTCGAGAAAGGTTTGTTGATATAGAATTTAATCAAACTGATTCTTAGATTTTGTCAATTTTATTCGATATACCCGACAAATGATGTTGATAATGTATTGAGAGGATGTTGTTAAGCATTTGTTCACTCTGATACTTAGATTTTATCCATTTTATCCCTTGTATCCGAGAAAGGGATGTTGATATAGAATTTAATCACTCTGATTCTAGATTTTATACGAGATATCCAACAAAGGATGTTGATAAAGAATTTAATCACTCTGATACTTATATTTTGTCAATTTTATCCGACATATCCGACAAATAATGTTGATAAAGCATTTATTCAATCTGATACTTAGATTTTGTCAATTTTATCCAGCATATCCGACAAAAGATGCACATTTTGAATCCGTTCCTTAAAATAGTTTACCATGTTCTCTTTTGATATTGTAGTTATTGTCTTCTCTTAGTTCGTAATCAGTAGAATAATCATTATTCCATTTTGAGTCATACATAATTTTTACTGTTGTGTCATCGATGTCATTTTAAGATACGTAAAAAAAAGTTGAATAATTTCGAAGTCGCAAAAAAAAATTTTGGTTCAATAAAAAAAAGTTAAAAAAAAACTGTCAGAAAAAAAGTTAAAAAAAAACTGTCAGAAAAAAAAGAAAAAAAAAGTGGTAACTAAAAATACTATTTATCAAATATTAAAAGTTGCGAGACGCAAATTTAAATCCTTCCCATTTTGAAGTTGGAAAATATTAAATAGGATTTTTTTGTGTTTTAAGTGTTTCATGACGTCCCTACCAGAGGTTAAAGTTTTTGGTTACTGCATGCTCATTGCTCAATGCTGCATGTCTTGCACAGTTTTCAACAGTCAACACTACACTATAGTACAGCATGGTAGCTTTCTGAACTGCTGGACTTATTTACTTATTTATCTGTAGGCTTCCCACAATGTATTTCAACACAGGACGCTATTTTTGTTGTATGCAATGTGAGTGAAAATGCAAATTTCAGGTTTTTTTAGTTTTATGAACTGCAATATCTTAATTATGCTTCACACTGATACAGGTAACTTTATTAATCCGATACTTGGTTTCAGATACACTGACACTGACACAGCAATGAGTGACAGCATGGACTGCATGGTTTGTACAAGTGACAGTACTGATGCAATATTAAAACCAACTACAAGAACTAAAACACACATATGGCTCATCCGGCAATTATCAGACACTCTAATTTCAACGAAACTACCGTCGAAGAAGGAGGTCATGGCGCTATTCTATCACTACAAGCAAGTGACGAACAAGACAGTCTTTGAAGCGGCACATTCCACAGCCAATGACGTTCTTGCAATTTGGGCAAAGGCACACATTCCAACGATGGTCAAGAAACATGTGGTAAACAAAATTCAGTGTCTCTTTAAGGAGTATGACAACCTGAAGAAAAATAAAGAAAACAAAGCTAAGCGTTCTGAGACACTGAAAAAGAAGGAAGAAAAGTGGAAAGTGGGCCTCGACGTTTTGTTTGACATTGCCCACGCCAACGCAATGGAGATGATACGTATTCAAGAAGACCGTGAGTTTCTGTTAGCGCAGCGGGAACCAGGACGCCGTGGAAAGATGGGCAGTGTCCCCAAGGTTTTAGAAATAAAAAGAGCATCATCTCAGAAAAGGAAAGAGTACCATGAAATAAGAATTGAGAAGGAGAGGCAAGAAAGAACAACAAGAGAAAAGAAAGTGACACTGGAATCATCATCTGACAGCGACACTGACAGCAAAAAAGGTCAAGAAATTAAAGACCCTGAAACAAAAGATATAAAACTGTCAACCTCAGCAAAACTTCAAAAAAGATAACGAGTATACATATTGGATGACAAAATGTCAGCCTGTCTGGATGTGGCTAAAGCTAGTGACAGAAGTGCTGCATTACTTCTTGTTCCGACTCTGCAACACATTGGTCATGATCCTGCTGAATTCAATGTCGATCGCTCTTCAATTCCCAGAGACAGAATGAAGCGGCACTAGGCAATAGCCGAAAATCTACGACAGGAATTTAAACCATCAGTTCCTCCAACTATTCACTAGGATGGAAGACTCCTAGAGGATATCTGCAGCAGACAGATTGTCGATCGCCTTCCAATTTCGGTCTCCAGAGCAGGTGTAGATCAGCTTCTTGGTGTTCCAAAGGTAGCCTCGGGAACTGGCCAAGCTTCTGCGGCAGCAGTTTTTAAAGCAGCTGTGGCTTGGAACATTACAGAGAATGTAAAGTGCATGTGTTTTGACACCACATCTGTCAATTTCGGTCCAAGAAATGGTGATTGTATCCTTCTGAAACAAAAACTTGACAAGGACATGCTTTGGTTTGCTTGTATTAACTTGACAAGGACATGCTCTGTTAATAAACTTGGCAGTTTATTAACAGAGCAGACTTTCAGACAGCTTCATCAGATGAGGGTGTGTTTACAACTGTTTCATATGTAATCACAGATATCATAGCATTTGCTGAGATGCAGACACTACTGTATCAACCCCGTGATGATTACCGTGAGCTTTTGGACTTGACAATCATATTCCTCGGTGGCACGCCATCTAAGGGAATCTCGTTCAGAGCTCCAGCTGGGCTGCATCAAGCAAGGTGGATGGCAAAGGCCATCTATGCACTAAAGATCTGGATGTTCAGAAGTCAGTTCAAACTCACGAAAAGGCAAGAAAAGGCTCTTGCTGATATTTGTCGATTCAATGTGATCATCTACGTGAAAGCATGGTTTCAGGCATCGTCAGCACCATCAGCCCCTCGCATTGACCTCCAACTTCTAAAGGACATCTACAGCTACAGAAAAATATCAGAATTGATATCAAAAACTGCCTTGAACAAAATAATAAGACACCTATGGTACTTATCAGAGGAATTGGTGGCACTCGCCTTCTTTGACGACGAAGTATCAAATGACACCAAACATCATATGGTTACGCCTCTGCAAAAATCAGGAGCAGAGCACCCTCTGAAGAAGTGGACCCGTTGACACTCGGGGAGAAGAAGTTAGAAAACGTTGTCACGCAGAATACCAACAGATTCTTCAGCATTACCGGACTGCCTTCATCATTCCTAAGTAAGAACATTGATCTGTGGTCAGTTGACGAAGACTACCAGACAGTTAAAAATATAGTACACAGCATGAGGGTAATCAATGACATTGCATAACGTGGTGTTGCACTGATGGATGACTATAACAAACTGCACACAACATCTGAAGAACAGAAACAGTTCCTGTTGCTAGTTGTTAAGGAGTACAGACAGCATTACAGTGATCAAACCAAAAAGACACTGATGAACCAGTCTGAAGCCCATATGTGAACTGTGTAGTTTGACAATTGAAGTGACTGGACGCCATTACTATTGCTATGCACTATTGCAAATCACTTATTTTCTGTTTAGTGTACTGCAACTCAACAGTCATGTTTGACATTGTTTAATTAAACGGCATTATTGTGCGCTTTTCTTTTTATCAAAGCTTGCTTACACATTTCTAATAGTTATGGTAGGGACCTCTGAAACTGAAAATAATGCTAAAATGTTTGTTTATT
The DNA here is from genome assembly GCF_049724085.1 of Artemia sp. Qi Xiang Cuo. Classification (NCBI taxonomy): domain Eukaryota; kingdom Metazoa; phylum Arthropoda; class Branchiopoda; order Anostraca; family Artemiidae; genus Artemia; species Artemia sp. Qi Xiang Cuo. The sequence goes on from NW_028300671.1 coordinate 126,144, forward strand.
ATTCAATTATAGTCAGAATGGAATCATTTCAGACCGTGCCCCATAAAAAAAGAGTAAAAAAAAAATTTCCCATCTCTTATGTATATATATATATATATGTATATATATATATATATATATATATATATATATATATATATATATATATATATATATATATATATATATATATATATATATATATATATATATATATATATATATATATATATATATATATATATATATATATATATATATATATATATATATATATATATATATATATATATATATATATATATATATTACTTAGTCTTTTTTAGTTTTATACATATTTTTATTCATATTATTTTAGTTCTTTTGTGTTTTTTTTTTTTTTTTTTGCGTGAAGACACCTTGTTCTATACGGGCGAAATATTCGTTTGATTTGTGTTCTCTTCTTTTCCTTTAATTGGCCTAGACCCGTATACTATTTTCAGATTCATTTCTTTGTATTCCATAGCTGAGATTCAGATGTATTCTCATCTGTCGAATTACATTTATAGAATTTGTTGTACATATATTTTTTAGACCAAAAACACTTAGAAAATTGACTGGAAATAGTAGAAAAGGACAATTTTCCTTTTTTTTAAGTAAGTTTAGTTCCTCGCCGTAAGTAATGTCATAATTTTAGTTCGGTGAATAGATAGATTTGAGACAAATGATTAAAGCATCTTGTCATTTTGATGCAAGTTACAGCGGTAAGCGTGTCGCAAAATTGCTGGTTTTAGAGGGAACCTTCATCCGCTAAAAAAAAACCTATAAATTTACAGTCAAGACTAATCAAACCAAATTCGCTGAAATTCGGTCGCATTCTGGTAACTGTATACGGCCCAGTAGGGTCGTATCCAGGATTTTTTTTTTCGGGAGGGAGGACTATAAAAAACGCATCAAAAACTTGTTTATATTCTATTTTGCTACGTTTAATGAGTCGGACAAACATTACGGGGGGGGGGGCCAAATCACCCCGCCCCCTGGATACGGCCATGCTACACAGATAACGGGGTGATTAACACCTAGTCAAGCATAAACATATTCCTTAAACTTGAGCCTATCCCTGCAAGATGACTTAATACTAAACAAGATTACTAAAAGTGCTAGTAAAGGCAAAATGAGAGCTTGACATAAATTGATATTCATTCCTGAACTGCAGACAAATAAAATTAGAACATCAAGAATCAGTGCAACCATATTTGTTTACAGTTGTGGCTCTCTTTGTTCCGAAATTTTAATTGTGATGTCTTCACGGCCAGAACCTTTAATTAGGTAAAAAAAGGCTTTCAAACGGTATAATTATTGCATGGGGCTAATTTGTTTAAATATTTGTTTAAAATATTTGCAATTTTTTCCACTTCTCTTGTCCCTTGTGCTAACTCTATCGTCAGAGATCAGTTTGGTCTCAGTAAACTTTGTTTTCGTATTCATTTAATCAGGTACCGTAATGAAGCAAAAGCTATTCCCCCCAAAAAAGTTATACCTTATTTTGTCCTCTTTAAAATTAAGAAAAATAAGCCTTGCCCTTTTGCTTTGGGTTCAAAACAGTGTGGCTAATCTATTTTTTTTCTAGAATTTTACAACTCCAGACGGGAATGCCATACCTCGATGTAATCAAGAGAGTCGTTATTTGGGCTATCAGCTACCTGTTCGTTGTGAGCTTCCCTATATTGTCAATCCTGGATCTGAATATTCCGTTAGACAAGACATGATGTTGACCAGAGGAATAGAAGGCAAAGAAGCCGTACAAATCCGACCACAAAGGATATCACTCAAACTACGACTTTGTAAGTAATGAAAGACCTTAGAAAACCTTCAACCCCGAATGAGTTCCTGCTCGCTGGGAGGTCTGCTTCTTTTATACATTAATATTAGGGCCCGGGGCACTTAGAAAAGGCTACCCAACTTATGTCCTAGTAGAGTTGATATGCCGGATGTAGAGCTAGTTTTAGCACCTATGTTATTCCTATATGGGCTGGATCCACCTTAAATGTATACCTTAGAAGGATATCACTCAAATTATGACTTTGTAAGTGATGAAAACCGATAGAAAACCTTTAATTCCGAATGAGTTCCTGCTCGCTAGACTGCTTCTTGTACCTATTAAGAGAAAGAGAAATTCATTTTTATTAAAGACCAATATTCACAAAAAAATCATATCAAAAAGACCTATCTCGTGAAAATCTATACAGATTTGTTCGTGGCAGGACTCAATATTTTACTCACTTTCTACATAGGCTATATATTGAAAGAAAACACAAAATTTAAGAAAAGATGCAATTTTATAGATAAATAAAAAATAAACCTCGTGGGAACCGAGAACGAATACCTATAGAAGACAGCCCCCTCCCTCTCACCCATCTTCACTCATCAAGAAATTCTTTATCTTATCAAGGAGGCACACTTATGCCTCTATAAAGAGGCGACCCACCACAATGTTAAGCGATTTCAGGTCCTAGAGGTTGCAGAAAGACGGCGGTGATCGCATTTTGTAGCCCAAGCTCAAACTAAGAAACGTGCAAAATTTCATACTCCTCCGACTTTATCTTCATGGAGTAAACTGGGCCGGAAGTTTCGACCCTCCCACCACAGCCTCCCTTTAACGTTGTCCGATTCGGCTGAAATTTAGAGGTTAAGCTTTCCTAGGGCCCGGGAGCTTATCCTCGAAATTTCAGTCCTCCGATCACTCCTTACCTGTTTTCAAAAAGTCAAATATACTCACTTAAACTTCATTTCTCTTTTTTTTTGTTATACACGCTGATAGGTCACAGTTGGTCACTGATCCAGGTGACTGCGCATTTATTAGATGCAAAATTTAACTTTCGTGGGCCTTCTGATATTTTCAGACTGAAAAAATCATCCCCCGAAGTAAAATTTACAAAATACCTCGTTTTCCTATAAGAATCAGCTATAAGCGGGCTCTTATCGTTTTCCTATAAGAGCCCGCGAAAACGCGGGCTCGTTTTCCTATAAGAGCCCGCAAGCGATTTCCGGTCGTAGCGGTCGCAGAGAGACAGCGGTAATCGCATTTTGTAGCCCAAGCTCAAACTAAGAAACGTGCGAAATTTCACCCCCCTCCGACTTTATCTTCATGGGTAAAAGTGGGCCGGAAGTTTCGACCCTCCGACCACAGCCCCCCCTTTAACGGTGTCCGATTTGGCTGAAATTTAGAGGATAAGCTTTCCGGGGGCCTGGGAGCTTATCCTCAAAATTTTAGCTCAATCTGATCACTCCTTCCCTGTTTTCCAAAAACCAAATATCAAGTTTTGTGGGGATTTGCTTGCGTCAAAAATAGATTCCCCTTACTAAAAAACAGTTACAATTGTGTCTCTTTAGTACAGCGGTCGATACTCCTGACTGTCAGGCGGAAAACCCGGGTTCGATTCACCGTCAGAGGAAATTTTTTATATACTGAATTTAAAGTTTAAAAAGGAAACTCAGTTTCTTTTTTAAATTATTTGAAAAAAATTACGTTTTCTAAAGAGTTAAAGAGGCTGAGTTACAAGGTCTACCCTTAAAACACCCTTTCGAGAAACAAAAGAATAATACACAATCATCTACCAGTTAGTCAAGCAATAATAAGTAATAAACTGTACAAAAACGTGCAGAAATTATTTGAAAAAAACTACGTTTTCTAAAGAGTTAAAGAGGCTGAGTCACAAGTTCGAACCTTAAAACGTACAGGGATTAGAAGGTACAGAAAAAAAAATGTTAAACTGAAAGTAAGGAGCGATATTAAAACTTAAAACAAACAGAAATTATTCCGCATATGAAAGGGGCTGTGCCCTCCTCAGCGCCTCGCTCTTTACGCTAAAGTTTTTATTGTTTAAAAAAAAGGGTTGTGAGAAAGTCAAACTTTAGCGTAAAGAGCGAGGCGCTGAGGAAGGCACAGCCCCTTTCATATGCGGAATAATTTCTGTTCGTTTTAAGTTTTAATGTCGCTCCTTACTTTCAGTTTAACATTTTTTTTCTGTACCTTCTAATCCCTTTACGTTTTAAGGTTCGAACTTGTGACTCAGCCTCTTTAACTCTTTAGAAAACGTAGTTTTTTTCAAATA